>NW_010416198.1:40918-42904 GCF_000710305.1 Buceros rhinoceros silvestris | reverse complement strand
CGGCCTCGCCACCGCCGTCGGCGCCTTCCTTTCCTCCGGATGTCTGCCGTTCCCCTCGATCTCCCGGCTCTGACACGATCCCCCGCCGCCGTCCCTGAGCCTCATCTCGTCCGGCAGCTCCGGAGGGGAAACGGCTGAGGGCGGGCGAGGGGCCGGGGCCGCGGGGTAGGACTGTGCGACCCAGCCGGGAGGCTGGGAGAAGCCGAACGGAACTCATCGTGCCAGAATATCCTCGTTATTGCCCCATCTTGTGTAAAACTCCTGGTAGATGCTTCCAGCTAACCCACTGTTGGGCGCGTTGCGGAGTTGCATGCAGTGTCTCTGCTGGGATGGGCGATGATGGATGGAGCTATTGGCAGCAGGCAGGCTGTGCCGCCTGAGGGAGAGCGTTCTGCCTTTTAGGTTCACATAAAGCGTGTTTAAACCATTTTCAAACGTTGTTAATAAAGTTCTGGTCTTGTCTTTGAAAGGAAAGTGACAGAGCTCTCTGTAGTGGGAGCGGAGAGGGAGCGCGAGCTGGAAGCTGAAGGCAGCAACGTGCCTGCTGAAACTCTACGTGAGAAATAAACAACTAAAAACTACCGACCAGCAGCTGAGAAGGTGGGTTTAGCCAGGTGTGTGCGCACAGCAGATAGAAGCAGATAAGATCCGTGCATCCAGATAAATACAAGATACTCCGTGGAGCGGAATGGACGCTTGTGTGAAACTGGAGAAGAAATCCTTAATGCTGTTTGACCCCATGTTGTTTCTTTGCTGTGTTCAAATCTTACAGTCTCTGTTTAGGGATGGAGTTGCAGTATTTGTGGCACAGAGACTAGTCCTGCAACTGATCACTGGAAAGCGTGGCAGCGTATGCAGAACGGGTCCATGAGGGAGCATATGCAGGCATATCTACATTCAAGTATAAAATAAAACATAACTTTCATGATCCCTTCATCTGCTCCCTCCCTCTTGCTCTCGCTTCTTTCCATCCTGGAAGACGGAAGAGTTTCAGCCTGGATCAGTGCCTCTGCCTTGTCCAGGCACAAGGCTTTTGGTGTCACAAGAGGGCAGGGGGTGAGAGGGTGGGACCCCAGTGCATGGCTTTTGGAATTACCGATTTGCAGTGAAGTGTCATGGACATTATGAGTAGGGGTGGGTGGAAGACTGTGGAGTTGTATCGTTCCGTCATGACAGGATTACTTCCCTAGTGTGGCTTTGCCCTCTAGATTTTCTCACAGTGCCCCTACTAAGCAGGAAGTGCCTTGAAAAAGTGGTGATTGCAGGTTTTCCCTTGCTGCTTTCCCAGTTGTGTGTCAGCACGGGAGAACTTCAGTGTGTCAGCAGCATGTGTCCAGCCTCACTTGTTCTCTGGGTTGTCCACTGTGCCTACCCTTAGCGATCAGATCGAGGTGGAGTTGGGTACTCTAGACAGAAGTCCCTCTAAACTCAGCTCTGGTTTGGTGCTTATTTTTCCACAGTAGGAATGTAATATTACTTCAGAACTTTTTATTTAGGTGTTGGTGTCTTCCTGTTTAATTTTGACTACTTGCGTTTGTTGTGTTTTATTGCAGTTAGAACACACCTTCATGTCTTTTTTTTAATGCTCCTTCTGAACAACTGAAATGAGACTGAAGACTTCACTTTTAAAGGAACCAAAACATATCCTTTGTCTCGAGATAAACTAGAACAACACGACAGACTCTTTCCAGAGAGAATTTCTTTATCGCAGATGTTACAGGAAATTATTCGTGAATTGCGGGTAGTTTGTTTCTTGTTCTTTTCCTCACCTTGCCATTTAGTGCAGCCTTTAAGGGCAGCATTTTAGGAGACTAACACCTTCCCTTCACAACCTATCAATGTTTTGCTGAGAAGCTTTGAGGGGTTTTTCTTCCATTCTTATTGGTAGTGATGAGTTAAAAGCTTTCCCAGTAAATAGGAGTGGTGATGTATCCACTTGCTTGTAATAAGACATGAATGTAGCAGATAGAAAGAGAATTGTAATTT
>NW_010416198.1:21419-40818 GCF_000710305.1 Buceros rhinoceros silvestris | reverse complement strand
AAATTGGATATGTGAGTAATTTATATGCGATGTGGTGTTGATAGACCAACACCCGTGAATGATGGCGCGCTAAGGCCCTTTGAGAGGTGTAACCCACCATCCCAGCTGTGTTTCAATAAGTATGCATCATAGCAGAAATCATATTTTGACATCATAGTTCGCTTTATTTTTTGCTGAATTTCTAGCTCTTCTCTTGACAAAAAAGAGGAAAAACAGAATGAAGAATCCTATTTTTTTATAAGATATCCAGTGTAATCTTATCAAAATTCCTGTACTGTCCCTTCAGTTTAGTACAGCCTAGGTGAGATACTCTGTCAGCTTGGTTTTAATAATTAAAATTTTTCAGACTTCCTTAATTGAATTAAACATAAGGAATTAGTTAGCTGTGTGGGATGGACTACGGCTGACGAGCTGTATTCCTGCAGCAATGATCACCAAATTATGAAATGGAACCTTTTAACCAGTGAGACTACTCGAGTGGTGAAACTTCCCGATGAGATTTACCCCATAGATCTTCACTGGTTTCCCAGAAATATCGGGGGGAAGAAGCAGGCCCATGCCGAGAGCTTTGTTCTAACAAGTTCTGATGGTAAGTCACTTTAAAATGGACCTTGTTATAAAAATGGTCTGGGAATAAAACCAAGTCCTTGGTGTAGACTGGGACTGCCTGGCCAGAGCTCCCTGCTGGAGCTGGTGTGTTGGTTTGTGAACGGTTTCTGATCCTTCCGTGTGTAACGTCCAAGAACGGTGCGTACGGGTGTCTTGGAAGAGCTGCAGGAGCCAGACAGCCCTTACGCCAGTCCTGACCTTTTATGCATTATGGTTTACTCATTTGATGATGCTGTTGACGGTATCAGTGTAAGTCAATGAAATTATCCGGCTGGTACTAGTGATAGTGTGCCACAAAGAACCAGATCGCATCGATGTGCTCAACTTGGTTTGTATTCTTCTGTCAGCAGTCAGAGGTGTGGTGCCGAAGCTGTATTGCTCCACCATTGTAGCAGTGGGAGTTTCTCAACACCAAACTCAATACGCTGCTGTAAATCTCTGCCAGCTGCTTTTTCAGGCAGAACAGGACATGGTCAAGCGTTGTTGAGAGTTTCCATCAGGACAATAACATCATCTGCTCATGCCCTTGGTGATAACTTCCATGGAGACCTATCGAGAGGTTTGACGGGGCTGCTGGAGAATTTCCAGCTCACTTCTGCCCGTGTTTTAGCCAGAATCTTGAATTTGTGGGTCTGGTCTGTTTTCTGTGGTGAGGAGAACTTACTGTAGGCTTTTGGCTACCTTCGCAGTGAGCTTGGCTGGGAACAGAAGGTCTGTCACTGGGCACTAGCACTCTGCAGCTGGTGTGCCCAGCACGGCTTTCTGTACAGAGGGAGAGCAGTAATAGGTGTTAGAAGAAGGTAGCGAAAACTCGTGAAATTTTGGAGATTTCTCTGACTTTTGGTGGTAGTTGCACTTAAAAATTATGATGAGAAGTTCGAACAGTGGCGTAATTTTTGCAATTGTGCTAAATTTTACTGTCGATTTTAGGCAGCTGGGTCTAACGGAGTGTTGCTGGTGGAGCCCTTAAGGTGGAAACAGAAGCTTTTGTGAAAGCTGAAAGGAAGATTCATTTGTGTCATTTAATATTGGTGTCAGTTATGGTATTTACGCTTTGCAGGGGCAGAGTTTACCTGAACAAAGATGTTCTTCAGAAGGTCAGTCCCTGATCAGTGTACACTGAGCTGGCCTCCCTGGGACTGGTATTCTTTTCCTTTCGGTGACAGACCCGGGATGGAGGGGTTTCAGTAGGTCAGCCAGGGCTCTCAATTCCTTTCATTTTTGGAGTTTTCACTTTTTGTCTTTCTAACATCCTGTTTCTGTAAAGTTCTAAATTGTTTGTGTAAATAGTGAGCAAAAGGGCAACTGCAGTGAGTCAGATCTGTTAATTTATTCAGTCAGTTTTCCAGTGTTACTGAAATAGGGTGGTAGTGTTCCATGTTCTGCTCCAGTAAAGCTGATGGAAGAAATACACGAGGGCTTCTACAACCTTCAGGAAAAAGACAACTTTGAAAACTCTGCTGTGCAGTTTTTCTCTCATTTTTCTCTTTAGACTCTTCAGGGTTGACTGCCGGGGTTGGATTACTTCAAGTGCTGTAAGTCAGGGGCGCTGAGGGCTTAAGTGAGGGGTTCTCACAGCTTAGCAGACTATTTTTTTCTTGTTGCTCAAGGTATTAGTTGTGCATGAGCAACAAAACCTAAACCAGTCCCTGAATGTTGATCTGCATTTTCCTCAATGCCACTGTTGTGTTTGCTTATAACTTTTACCAAACTTTTTTTGTCCAGAGTATGATCTGAGGATTCTAGCTGGTGTTGCAGTAATTTGTAATGATTTCAGCCACAAGACACAGTGAGAGGAAGGGCACGAAAACCTGTGTCTGCTTGTAACAGTAAAAAATAAGACAATGATTTCTGTATGATGAAAAACATTCAGTGAAACATGTAAATGACCAGGTAGCTCTGTCTCTGTTGGAATTCATATGCACTAGACGGTCTATCGGCTCCAGCTTCAGGACATCCGCCTCTTTAACTCTCATTTTCTTTTTAATGCTGCTGATTCTGACGTGCAGCATCAACTGTTTGGCTGTCTCTGCCCACTTCATCACAGCGGGGTTTGGGGCTTTTTCTTTTTACAAATGTGTGGCTGCTTCAGACTGTCCTGTCAGCCCATCATTGCCGTGGTGGTGTGGCAGGGGTAGCTGTTGCCTGATCAAAGTCTGCGATCCACCGACTTCCCCCTGTCCCGAGGTGACGCATCCTGTTGTTCCCTGAAGGCAGCTGTTAACCCTAAACGCTTTATGGTTTTACAGAGCAGCAGGTCCTCTGTGGTACAAAGACAGCGTGCGATGTAGCAGGAGGAGGAGAGGATGTCACTTCTGTTTAGGTGAACAGAGCAAGCCCCGATTTGTTTACATGTTTACAGAGCACTAAACATAAACAAAACTGGGTGAAGAAACTTTTTTGTTTCTCTTAAAGTTCTGTTCTCTAGGAAAATGAGGCTTCCATGGCTCGTGCTTGAGGGCACTGGCTGGCAGGTAACCAGTATCTTTGGAGCAACAAACCAAACTCCTGAAAGAATACCTTGAGATAAAAATGTAATTTCCAAGTTTTCATCTCTTAGTGTAACTTAGCACTTTCAGAAAAGAGGCCTTATCTTGTAAAGATTTTTTTTGCATATGCAAGTGAATTACTGCATTGTAAAAGCACATGAACAACTTCAGTTGCTTAATTGCTGTTTTCTAAAAAGCCTTCATTTCAAATTGTGTTATTACATAGCATGACTTACGTGTCAAGCCTGCAATTTTCCTGCGACAGTTAATTCATCTCTGTGATAAGGGTTCCTGGAAATGTACTGAATCTGATGGAAAGGGAGTATAATGTCTTTACAGGGTTGTGCTAATTCCTGGTTGAACTCCAGATGTTTGTGAAATTAGAGCAAATGTAAATTGAATCCTCTTGGGTGTTATTCTGAGCTGCATCTCTTGTGGGATATTGTTCTTTTGCTTCCTACTTACATTGATGTTGTTGCTGCTTTTCCTCAAAAATAGAGTACATTTAGCTTTAAACTGCTTATTAAGCACAAATGACAAGTGAATAAACCTATTTTTTCAACTCTCTGTGTTCATGATAATTTTACTTTAGGTCAGCATTTCAGTGTATATGGAAAGAGATGAACAAAACAAAGATGTTTTATATTCGGTGTTTGAACAGGCTGCTAGTCTCCCACTCGAAAGTCCTGCAGAACTAGAGAGTCATTTTAAGATTGAGGACAGCTTCAGGAGGTAATAAAAGTAAAGGAACAATATTTTACAAATCTGAGATGTAAAGTAAGAGTAAGCTGAATCATTTCCATCTACTCCACGCATACAGCTAAAATTTTCCCTTTCTTAACTGCGTATAAAGCAGCAAGTTCTCATTTGAAAGGCTCCACTACCTCAGTGTTAAGTTGAAGAGCAGAAAGCAGAGAAATCCATCAAAACGTTGCTTTTGGAGCAACCTCCGTGTGCGAACGCGGGGAGAAAAGCAGTGTCTGATGAGTCACATCGTCTGACTGTCATCAGCTGTAAATTCCTGTGTTGGAAGAGTAAAGCAGTTGCAGCAGCACAGTGGAGAGCCATGGCCTCTCAGTGCGCCCCGTTCTGCTTAGGTGTCACCAGGCAGTTTTTAAACGCATGATCGCATCTTTCCCAGGAGTACCAAAGTCTCACAGATGCTGCCCAGGTCAGTGGCAGCTCCCGTTTCAATATAGAAAATGCCAGCAAATTCTTTGTATCCTTAAAATGAAGTCATTCTGGGTGTTTCAGCTTGGACTCTGGAAGCTGACAAGCACCTTGGTGTGCGGTAGCTCCCAGTTTGCCAAGTGCTTGTTTGGGTTTTTTTTATTATTTTGCAATGGAAATTAGTGGAATATGTTCAGAATGGCTGTGGAGCGCTCGGCCGCTTCCTGGCGATCCTGTAGCTGATGGCGTGAGAGTGCTCATAGCCCTGGGACCAGATTTGAAAAGCAGAAAAGGCCATTTTGACTATTAATTGGAGAAAATAGCGTTTAGCTGTTGAATTCCAGTGAATCCAGTTATTGCTTACATACAAAACATGAGAATCTCAGACCTGAGAGATGTTCTGTAAAATAACTGAATCATTAATTTTGTAAAATTGTACAGAATTTATAAAGCGACATAATGCATTAAATGTAGAACACCAGTACTGAAAATTTTAGGAAACTGAAATGATTGAGAAAGAATTGGTCATAGCAATAACATGAGTTCTGTGAATTCAGGGGGAAAAAAGGGATGAGCTGGCTGTTCAGATCCTCTGGTAGATCTGAGTGACAAGGAAAAGCAAGCAGGTACCATGTGCCTGATATTTAAAGTGCTCTGTTAATTTGACCAAGGCTGTAGAGAGCTCTGATGCGAGTTTTGTGGTTATTGACTGCCACATCCACCAGAGTGCTTATTCTTTTCTTTTAGTCTGGTTCTTCTGTCGATGTTTTTTGTTGGTTTTGTTTTTTACATTGAAGTGCCCGATAAAGCATTGGAAACCAGAACACAGCAAAAACTGTTTCAAGCCCCTGGCAGCGCAGGCTGATGAAGTTTTGCTGTCAGAATGTCCATTTAGAGCAGTCATGTCACAGGATTTTACCTTCTGCACGGTTCGTTCTGTTATCATGCACAGTCACATACTGCTCTCAATAGTGTGGTCCTTCACTGAAATGGTTGGGAATTTAGTTTCCAGTTGTGGCTCAGCAGGTGTGGCCTGGTTCCCGGTTCGTGCTCCCAAGCAGGATGTTATTAATGGAAGATGATCCCGTCGTAAGCAATGGAGCATTCACACATGCTTGGTGTGCGGTGTCTGTGCGCTGGTGATCTCAAAGAGTTCTGGTCGCTCTGGAGACTGCGGGTGGTGCTCACTGTCTGGCCCGTTAGATCAAATAATTGTAAAAGAATTTTGGTTTTGAAGTAGTTAGTTGGAATCCCGGAACTATGCTAAGCCACCCATTTGTTCTGCCACATGTTTCCAAGTCCTCTTTTGTCTGCTCTTTGGTCCAGTTTGAATTTGATCTTCCTGAATTTAAGCAACATCCCTCATTTGGAAAGAAAGAAAGACTTCCTTGTGCTTCTGCTGAAATCATTAATAGCTTTGTTTTTGGCCTCTGCGAGTTTCCATCACAGCTCCATGTTGCGGGTAGGAATACTTCCTCAGAGCCGTGCTCACCGATGGCCACATTGTTCTCGCTTTTCCATTATCCTTTTGGCCTTGAGTGATTTTTCAGATCCTAAAAAAAAAACCCTGAACCCACAAGGACTCTCCTGGGCTCCAGCGATGAACCGTTCGTTCACTTTCAGACAATGCAGTAACAGCCGGCAGTTGTGTCCCCAAAGAAACCTGCAAACCTGAAAGGGACCTAAAAAATGAACAGGAGAAACAAAGGTTATACACACCAAAAGGAAAAGAAACCAACCCAAACCGGCATTGTAGCCGGTTTACAAGTTCCTCTGCATGAGCTTGTTTGTTTGGGCTCATCAGAGCTGTGAACAATGTGTGTTTTGTTCTTTTTTTCTTGCTGGTTTCTCATTTTGTGTGTGTGTTTTTAATAGCAGAGGACCCTGTTGCAGGCGTCATACAGATCCACACACTGTCTGTACTGGAGGTGTTCAAAAGCCATGTAGACATGGAGCTGAGGGACGTGGTTTAGCGACCCCGGCAGTGCAGGGCAGGGCAAACGGTTGGACTCGATCTTAAAGGTCTCTTCCAACAGGATGGTTCTGTGATTCTGTGATTTGTGTCTTTTGTTTAGGGAAGTTCCACTTGATTTCCAAGTTAGGAAGAGTGGAGAAGAGCGTGGAAGCGCACTGTGGAGCTGTGCTGGCAGGAAGGTGGAGTTATGAAGGAACAGCCCTGGTTACTGGTAAGTTCTTCAAGCCATGAAAAACTTCAAAATAAAGCCTTTTTTTTAATAGACAAAGTCGACATGCTATGAAGAAATGCAAGGGTGCAAAACCACAGTCTTGAAATGTATGAAAAGCAGGTGCTTTCAGTAAAATGTGTAGAGTGTCAGTGCTTTATGTGGGGTAAATACAGGAGAGTGTTTTGGGAAGATAATCTAATACTAAACGTATGTTTAGAAGTTATAATCCTTAATTTCATAGTGCATATTGTAGTTACACGGAATCTGAATGAATAAAACTGAGTCTATCGTGTTCACACACTGGTCTAGTTGAAATTCTCCTGGGAAGGGGGAATTGGAAACAAAACTAGCGATATAAATGAAATTAGCTATAAGAACATACTTGTTTGTGTCTTCATTATCACTGGGTTGTTATCACCTTGTCTCATAGAAGTTAATTTTGCACTATTTGATTAATGCTGTTATAGGATAATGTTGTCTATTATAATTATTAGAAGATGCAGTAAAAACCTTTCCCTTTTTAGTGATGCTGTTGATTAGATGTTACCCTATTTACTCAAGAGTAAATGGTTTTAATATCGGAGTGCTTAGATGTTTTGTAGATGTTCTGCACTTCATAAAGGAGAATATTTGGGGGTTTTTTCTTACCTGTTACAATAAAAGGTTGCTGAGCTGGTACATTTATATCCCTTCACGTGACATTTGGTGTAATTTTTAGCCAGCAAAGTTTACTGAGGCCTCATGAGCATCTTGTATGTTCCTGTGCTTCTCTTCCTCGATCCTTATGAGTGGCGTAGATCCCGCTGCAGTGGCGTAGATCCCGCTGCTGAGGCTAGCAGTGATCTCCCAGTGTCTCTATCTCTACATGGCTTCTTGTCCTAAATCTTTTGGTAATTAGTTGCTTTAGGCATTTTTGTCAAAAACTTCTATCTTGATGTTAAGGGGAAGGTAGTTAAATTTCCTGTAATAGGCTTCTCCTTTATGGGGTGTCTGTTGGTGTCAGGATTCTCTGCAGCCTCCTGTTGATCCAGCACAGCTGATTTCTTTGGACACATTCCAACTCAGTCCAGAAGTACTGGAGATAATTTTGGATGTGCTTGTTTCCAGACTCAGTCTGCTTCTAAAATGCTGCTTCAAGGAACTCTGTCTGGCAAGTTCCTCTCGGATCCCAGAGGGATAGAAATATTGTTCTTTTTAAAGACAGATTTGCCTCAGGAACTTCTCCAAAGGAAAAGTCAAAATGGCCTTTTCAATCTTCTTGTTTTTTGTGGGGTGTACGGGAAATCGTCCGTATCCTAGCAGTGCACTCTGAGAAGTTCAGCTACTCTCACCCCACAACTGTACGCTTGGGGAATAGCGAGTCATTGATGGGGCTGCATCAGTTAAAGTACTCTGTATCGCTCTGTTTTAACAAGTAAGGGATATTAAAAAAATCTTTTTACAGTTTTTAATTGCTTAAAAGTTACATCGGCCAGATATAAAAACCTGAAATCTGGTGAGTTAATTACCTTGGAATGGACGAATGGTATGAAGTGTCTACGTGCAACTTTTTCCTCATTACTTGAATCTGGGAGCCCTAAAGGAAGGCCCAGAGCTGCACGTTTGAAATCCAGCAGCGCACTAGGAAATGTGTTCTTAATGCACACAAAGCTGTGCCCTGTCATGTGTAAGAGCTTCGTCTTTAACAGGTGGACTGAGTTTCTTGCTAACACACAGTTATGTTGCAAAATTTAAGCTTTCCAAACAGCGCCTTCAGTTATCTTTAGTTTTACCATATATCAGCTCCAGTTTTAATACATAAAACCTGCTCCTGCTCTCTTCAGACTCCGCAGAGACTCACTGAGTGGCCTCTGGGCCAGCAGACTGTAAATAGCTACTATCTTTTCAGGAGAGAAAGAGGCTTGTTGGTAACAGCAGAAGAACAGTCTTAAATGATTCCCATGTTGGGAAGACTAAATAAACAATATTTACCTGTAAGAAGACCTGGCCTTAATGCTCGAATTTCCTAGGTAAACACAAGTGCCGTGTTTGGTTTTGTGTTGAAGTTGATGGTTTTGTGATAATTTTACAGTTGGTGAAGATGGGCAAGTGAAAATCTGGTCTAAAAGTGGAATGCTGAGATCCACGTTAGCTCAGCAAGGTAAGTTCATTGTCTTAAAGTCCCATTAGAACTTTTTAATTCAGGTTATTAGGAAATACAGTTAAATAACAGACCCTAAATCTGGCATGTTTTGTTTGTTTAATGGTTTGTTTAAGGATCTTAAGGCCTAGATAAACTTACCTACTATTGGCCATAAATCATAGTTGAATACAGGAAGAACTGGATTTTTAATAGGATGATTATCTTTAAAAATATTCTCAAATTAAAAATATTGTTGCAACATTTTTAGACAATGGTTTCAGTTGTGCCCTCAGGATCCGATCCTGGAGAGGCTCAAAAATTAAATCCAGTTTTTAATACCAAGCCACAAGACTCTTATGGTGAAACTGCAAAAAAACCCTCTAAAAGCATTACAAGAAGACAAAGCGCGTGTAAGTTAGTTCCTCTGAACTGCGGAACTCGTAACAGCCCTTGGTTCATCTGCATATTTAACCCAGGGACTAACTTCGTATGGAAACAGTCCTGCTGAGGTGAAACGATCCCAGTGCTCGAGTTGTTTGCTGAACCAAGGCCACAGAGACCTAACCTTGATCTTGGCTTTGTATCTGCAGTTTTACACATCCTAGAGCATTCAGGTTGTTTAAGTCCGTTTAAAATCAATTATTGTGGGGTGTAACAGCATAAGCCGCAAATACATATTTATACAGATGATGTTTGGTGTTTTTTAAAAGCTGGGTTTTATAATCGTGATATCCAACGTTTCGGTACTATTTCAGTGAAGATACTGAGCTCGATTTTGTTTTTCAGACTTCATACCTTGAGATCATGTGACCTTTTGACATTTTTTAAGAAACCACATGCACCTGGGCTTGGGTTAAATGTCAGACCCTTATCTCTTTCTAAAACAAATTATCTGAATTCTTTCAACCCGTTGAAGGCATTTTAACCACAGGAGTGAATGTAAGATATATTTCCATTCTGTTGAGGAAGTTCATACTCAGATGGCGTGGGGGGTTTCTCATGCTTACAATGTAAAAAGATAAACCAATGGAACTATAATTTTTCAAAAAAATTAAAACTGAAGCGCACGCTCTTCACTATTTCTCATTTGGTAAGTTTCAAGTGGTTTTATGCTTAGTTGAGCTTATTTGAGGATGGATGAAACTTATAGAGTAAGAGATGTGTTCAAGTTTGAAATATGCAGCTGAATTTTCACTTGGAGCTTCTGGTAGCCTATAAAAGTACAGTGGAGCCCTCAGGGAGGCTCAGAAGCCCTTTAAACTTTAAATTTGTAGGATGAGATTTGCACAGCCCCGTGTGTAAGCTGCTGCCATGCCTGACACTGGGACAGGATTCTGCAGAAGAGTCATTTCAGAGAAGTAGATCACGTTGGAGCTCATTTTTCACTTCCTTCGTCATCTCCTTGAGAAACGGAATGGTTCCCATTGGCTGACGTTCTTTCTACTCATTCCACTCTGTATTAGAAATAAGTTTTCAGGCTCTTATCTTTGGATGATGGTCCCTGTGCCTGTTCTATCTTTGGATTTTTATTCACCACAAAACCACGAACATACATTTTTCCCTTTTTTAACATTTTCAGTACTTCCATGGAGCTATCTGGCCACACGTCTTTCCATCGTGCTGGTGCATGGAATAAAGATGATGTGACCCTGGAGGCTCTGCTGCTTTCAGCCTCCCACTGTGATATGGCTGCTTGGTTCTGGGAGCTTGATCTCACTTCTTCATCCTTAGATGATTTTAATATTCTTCCTTTTGTTCCTTCATTTCCTTAAACTGAAAGCTTTTTTAAAAATACGCTGTATTCACAATCCTTTGGACATTCAGCTGACAGGACGCACTGATGTGTTTAGATTTTTTTTCATGGATCTCCTTGGCACATGTCAGTAACCCCCAGGATTATGGTTAAAGCGGGATTTCTCTTTGTATTCTGTGATTGCAGCATGATGCTGTGCTCTGTTCCTTTGGAGAGAGCCGCAGAATTACCTCTTTACTGTTCCTTTACCTCATCCCACCAGTGAAGCTGTCAGCTTTGCTGGTAACTTTGCTCTTCTTCCAAGAATCTTCAGGGCAAGCAAGCCTTGTGGATCCACCATACACATTTCATTGCTAGATGCTGGTAATGATTCCGGTGCCCCAAACTCCCTTGAAGACAGGAGTAATTCCTTGTGGGAAAGTCATATCTTAAATCCACGGCACGTCTTTATTTCTTGTGCCATGAAACCTTGCTTTCTTTAAGAGCATTTGGTGAAGAATATCACCATAACCTTTATGAAAATCCATATACGTTGTGCAGACCAAGGCAGTGCTCTCAATGTGCTTTCTGATTCTCAGCAAAGCCGTGACTTTCTGTTATAAAAGAATATGACACTCATTTATCGTTTAAACGTCATCCACAGACCCTTGTTGCTGTGCCACACATTCTCCCAGTTTACCCCAGATGGATTTCTAGTTCTTCAGGTGATTGCTGGCACCTTTCTTCCAAACTGAATTTGTCAGCTAGTACTAGACCGTACCTTTTAGAGGGCTTATCTTTTGGCCCTGATGACTTTCTTACAAGTTCGCTGAGTAAGCAGCAGGGATTAATGTGGATAGTGGGTGTATGAGTTGCCTTTTTGGTTAACGGAAGCAGAATCACAGCAGTTGCAATGCAAACAGTTTTAAGAACAACATGTTTATTGTGAAGCAGGCCTTAGTTTTTGAGAGACAACTGCATTCCAAATGCAGCTCCTGGTTTTTGTGCTGCCTCAGAGAGACGTAAAATTGTCCAAATTAATGTCTCTACTCCTGTGAAAGCAAAAAGTCTCACCCAGACTTGGTGGTGTAATTACCGGAGGATCTGTACGCGTTGGCCCCAGAAACGATTCCTTCAGGATTCACATCTACTAGTGGAGCCCTGACTGTGAAAAGCCCATCCTGGGCGCCTGGTGCTGACAGTCTTTCTGCTGATCCTCTTGCAGTCCACCCCTTCTGCTGTGCTCAGGGAGTATTTCTCCAGGGAGCGGTGAGCACCAGTGCAAGCTGCCGCAGCTGGTCCACTCTGCTGGATTTTGGTCTCCACAGCAATGCAGCGTGTTGGCAGCCTTCTCCCAACCAAGTTCTTGTTAAGTGCAGAAGGAAATGAGTTAACTTAGCTCCTGCTGTTAAGCCCTGGAAATTGTGGTTAAGTAGGCAGCCATCATAAAAAAGTTAAACATTTGGTTTAAATATAAAAGTCCTCTGATTGTTAAATCAGCATTAGAGCAGGACAAAAATTAGTTTATTTAGAATTTCTGTACAGCTGATGACAGAATTTATGTCATTTTCAACATAAATTGCTGCCAGTAGGAAAATAGTTAGTGCCAGATTTACTTGTGTGTTGTCTCCTATGATGGTTGACAAGTTAGAAAAAAAGAATTGACATAAATCTGTTTTTCTAAGTAAAATAAATACCTTCTTAGAAGAAAAGAGATGAAGTTCACAAATGCTCAGGAGCAGTGGCCCGAGGTCGCAGCTCAGAGTTTGAACTTTTGAAAGCTCTAATCAAGTTTAATGTGCTGAACGATCTGCCCTAAT
Source organism: Buceros rhinoceros silvestris (assembly GCF_000710305.1). Lineage (NCBI taxonomy): Eukaryota > Metazoa > Chordata > Aves > Bucerotiformes > Bucerotidae > Buceros > Buceros rhinoceros. The sequence continues at coordinate 28,690 of NW_010416198.1, read as the reverse complement.
ACAATCAGCTTTTTGTGCAGAGGGCAAATGCGAAGGCTGGAATGGGTAAGATATTAAATGATTTTAGGATAGTTGATAAAGCAGTTCAATCGCTGAAGTATCTAAATCTCATTGAAAAAGACGTTCCTGAGTCATTTTTTTAAATGGATCTTAATCTGCCAACTGTGTCTTTGGAAATTTTACCTTGTAAGAGCATTTCTTAAGAGTTTTGGGGTTTTTTAAATAACTGTAAAGATATATAAATGCCCATTGTTTGGATCAATTTTAATTCATGTGATACTTAGTTATCAACTGAAATTTCCATGAATCCCTAATAATTATACGCGCTGTGATGTTGAGGCCGTGCTGAGACTTGCTGTCCATTGCTATGGGGCTTTTGCTGTGACAGAAATAAATGTTTGGACCTCTCTTGACTTGACTCTCTTGCTTATATCTGCAAGGAATCATACAGCTTAAGACTTTGATTCTCCTTCTTCAGGGGAGACTCAGCCTGTCAAGAGCTACAGAAAATATTTGCATAGTTGGCAAATCTGATTTTTTTTTTTTCCTGGATGGTTTTCTGTGTAATTTTTTACTTTCTCCTATTTTCAAAAAACTTCATTTGAAAACTACAGCATCTTAAAACGGAACAGCTTTATTCTAGATCCATCGTTCTGGAGTCTTCAACCTGCAAAAAATTGTTTTCAGTTACTTGGGAAGAATCTGTGGAGGCTGTGGGCCACTCTTCCTAGTTTTGTTTGTGGTCATTTGTTTTGGAAGTTCCTTGTGTATGGGCCATTTGGGGGGCAGTGGGGGGGGTGGTTTATATGTGCAGCAAAACAAAACTGCATTGTTTGTTAGAGGCTTAATTATGGAGCCTAAACATCTTTCAAAGAAGAATTCAGGTGCATTTCAGAGCCTTTCCTGCCCACATGTATGCTTAGTGTCACCGCTGTAAGGGAAAAGAGCTGTTTTCTGAAGTCTGTTTGTAAGTATTAGGATGACTGTTGTCATGTTGATTTTCTGTGTCTCTTAAGTGAGAATTGTGAAAAAATCACAGAGTATAAAAGATTAAATATAAAATGCAGCTGCTACTGTTCGTTGTCTGGAGTTGTGTAAAGCTGTTCCCTTCTAGAAAGTTTTCCAAATTACTAGCACAGTAAATGGCAATAGATAATGAGGTTTGGGAAAGATGCGATATTAAAAACGTGGTACTAAAGTGACAGATGGTGGCATGGGGGACCATCTGCCTGGCTTGCTGGGCTGGCTTTTGAAACAAATATTAGTTGGCTTTAAATGAGGAGTTAGTCAACATCCCGGTTAGTGTCTCAGAGCTGGCGTTAATCACCTTGTAGGTGTTACGGTCAATGAGTTTGGGTGGGGTTTGAGGTAGACGTGAAATAGTTTTGTAGGAAGTGTCTACAAACTACAGAGAGCGGGGGACAGGATGTGAAGATTTGTCAGCTGGGCATTGAAGGCTGATTTTGTGAACAGCTCTGTTGGGAAGAGTTAACACTTTAATAATGAGAGATGCCATAACACAACTAGACACTGAAAGGGGACTGGCTCTGAAGGGCTTTGTCTGAGACCATAGAGAAGATGGTAGAAGGCAACACACGAGGCTTTGCAGTGTCCCGGTCAACCACGAACCAGGGGATCAGTATGTCCTTGTGTGGGACAAGCACCTTAAGGAGGAAAGGAGACCCAAAGGTGAGGGGGACAGTGTCATCTAAGGTTTGCTCAACTGTATCTTGGAATTAATTGGTCAGACTTTTTTTTAAGAGTGGGAAAACAAAAACAATTGGGAGTGTATACATGAGCTTCAGGGAAGCTGAGGAAACAGAATGGTCTAGTTAAGAAGATGATTTGACTGAAGAAGAAATCTTACATTAGAAGAAGAAATTTGGTGGTTTTAATTGTTCCAGAGCTGGTTTAGAGAGAGCACAAGATGAAGAAGTGCTTAAGAAATGTTTTCCTTCTTTCTTTCGCTCTGCCCACAGGAACTCCAGTGTACTCAGTAGCCTGGGGACCCGATTCTGAAAAAGTTCTTTACACTTCAGGGAAGCAGCTGGTTATTAAACCTCTTCAGCCCAATGCTAAAGTTCTGCAGGTATCAGTAATACACTGAGGTTGTCTCATACTTCCATGTGTAAACTTTTTTCAGTTATGTAGAGTTTTACCAAACTTAAAATGTTTGTGCTAAAATTTCCCATGCAACATGTGCACCTCTATTTCTTCCCCCCTTTTAGTTTTTTTGAGAATGAGAAGATTGTTCTTTTCTCTCAGCTAAAAAAAATGTGACAGTTTCTGCTGTGGATGTTCTTCAGGCCTGAGACTAAGCATTTCCCTTTTTGCAAATAATCAGTCCAAAGCTGCAGCAGCCTTTGACTCTTCCTCTGTTATGAAAAAGCAGAAAGGGGCAGCAGCAGTCGTTGAGGACGTTCTTCGTTCTGCCCTGGTCAGGCTGTATTTCGTTTCTTTTGTGGCAGGAGAGAAGACGTCTCTGCATTTGGACTGCATTGGAGGTTCTGAATGCTCCTACATGATGAACGATAAATATTAATAGAAGTTGTCAGACATGTTATGCCTATGTTTAATTTATTTTTTTTTTTCCATTTCAGTGGAAAGCCCATGATGGACTGATTTTAAAAACGGACTGGAACTCTGTTAATGACCTTATTCTTTCTGCAGGTGAAGATTGTAAATACAAGGTGAGTACTGGTTATCTTTCTAGGGGAAACTAAATGACTGGCAAAGAGGTATTCTCATGTTTTCTAATACTTTAATGTAAAGTTACAGGAGATAAAACTAGTCTTTTCTATTACAGGAGCATTAGTGAATACCTTTAGGAATTTTTTGGTGAGAATTTTCTATATCCAAAGTAGAAAAAACATATTGTGCTTCTTCTCTGAAGCAGAAACTTATTTTAAATTATATAATATGTTGGTTCATTCTGTAAGTGTATAATGGCTGTGATAAAAATGTACACCATTAAGAAATTTTAAAAAATTATCGAAGTATTAAAATCAGACAGCTCCACTCTGAGAACTGGCTTGCTGGTACTCTGCTGGCTTCAGTCAGTGAGAAAGTCTGGAATACTCCCACTGTTGGGAAATGAGCGCAAATGGAAGAAACCTTGTGGTTATTTTACAGACTTACAGTAATTTGCAAGAAACAAAACTCATTAGGTCAAAATATTTTATACAGAATGATGTAACATTTGCCAGCGGCAAAGCAAAGTCTGTCATGTTGAACAAACCAGTATTGATTAGGAACAACCTTTAATGGGAAGTGATCTGGAATAGATGTGATTTCACCCGTTGCACCAAGAGGCACTGACGTAACTTAGAGAGTTCATTTCTGCAACCTCCCTGCTCGTGAGGGGAAATGACAGCTCTAGAAGAAGTGAAGGTACACCCAAACTGTGATCATATAGAGCTATGTCTCAATTTTTTTTGAAGGTCTGGGACAGTTACGGTCGTCTGCTGTACAGCTCCCAGCCCCATGAATATCCTATCACATCCGTGGCCTGGGCTGTGGACGGAGAATTGTTTGCTGTGGGCTCTTTCCATACCTTGCGCCTGTGCGATAAAACTGGGGTAAGTAACAGCTCTGAGGAAGAGCAGATGGGGTGTTGTACAAAGTTGTTGATGATACAGCAAATATTGCTGAGGATATATGGGTACAGGGGAGTATTTTTATTAGCAAAAACCAATCATGATTTCCAGCACCTTTCTGCTGGGTGCCTCTGACTAAGGTATTTTGTAAAATGGTTTGGATTAGATTAAAGTTGTTTATAACTTACCTTTCAGGACGTTACATTTTTCTGTGCATTTTTAAGCTTTTTTCCTTAAAAACACAAAGAATCTCTTGTAAGGTAATCGTAACTGGCAGTTACTAGCCATAAAAAGCGAGGGGTGTGTAACAATAACCTATCTTTAAAAAGGAGGCAGAAGAACAGTGTCCTGTGCTTTTATTATTTGGCTTTTTTTTTCTTAAAAAAACCTAAGAGTCGACAGGCACATCTCATTATTTTCTGTTTTTGTTTTCCTTGAAGCTTTACTCTCAGTTTGTTGTCCTTGACTGAGGTTTTTTACGACTTGGTGTCCAAACGAAATGAATTTAATGCTGTTTCTTCTGCCCTCATTGATATTCTGAGAAAGCCCGGGGCACAGATTGACCTGATTATCTCTGTGGATTTCTTGTGGTTCTGCAACTTTTTATTCTGACTCGTGTGTCCCGTTCTCTACCTCTTTCCTTGTTGCGTTGGTTGCTCTTCTGCTCAGATTGGAAAAACAGTGTTTGCTGAGGTGGTTTTGGGCACCTCTGTAGAACATGAGCTTGGACTGTGTGTTTTGTGTATTTTTACATTCATGTAGAAGAGCCTTTAAAAATTGTATGAGAGGCGATGGGCAGGACGAGATCTCTGAGTCTTCGTATTTCACTTTCTGGACCGATTCTGGTTTCAGTGATCTTTGCCACCAGAAGTAACAGCGAGGTGCTAAATTTAAAGTAAGGATTGCTTCTATTCTCTGTGCCTTTTCCTCTTGCCATGAAAAATTCCGAGTGCTAATTATTCTGTATAAGTGAAATTTGGTGATGATTATCTTGAAGGAGTTTTGTATGAACCAATTAATGTAGTTAATCTGTGTTGAACAACATCGTGTAACGTATATTGGTTTAAACAATCAGACCGTTACCAACAGCCGTTAGTATTTTCTTCTCAAAACAGCTCTTTGACCCATGCCCTCTTCTTCCTCAACCCCTTCCCATCCCCTCTCTGGGTACGGGCATCACTGAGCTGTACCAGCAAGTGGGAAACTGAAATAAATCAGCTCTCGTGTGGGGAAGGCTGACGATTTCAGTGGCATTTTGCGCTCAATATGGATTTATGCTTGAATGTGGCAAAGGCTGGTGCGGCGGAACAGGAAGGAAAATACTGGATTTCTTTTTCTGCTGTCATCTGTGCTGTGTGGAGCGTATAGCTTTTGTTTCTCGTCCCCAGGGCCCGGCTGTTTTTCTTGGTAGTTATTATGTAATATAATTTACTGTAAGTATGGTTCCAACTCCTGCTAGCCGAAAACCAGTCATTTTTAAATCAGCGTTTAATACTGAACAGGCCTGTGGACTTTGTTTGAAATTTCAGTGCAGATAGGTTTATTTTTTCATAAAATGAAGGGTTCCTTTCCCTGGTTCATTACTCAACTCTTCAAGAAACCAAGGCATGTACAGTAGCTGGTGCCAGATGCTTTTGTCTGTTTAGCAGCTGGCAACGAGAATTTATTATCTTCAAAAGTCATGATTTTTCATGGAAGTTTCTTTCCTGACATTGAATGTAAATAGTTACTAAAGCAGCAGCTTTGCTGGTATTGAGGGAAAAGGAAGAATGATTCACATACCACCAGAGCGATGGAGTTTGAAGAGAACCAGACCTGGCTTTTACTGGTCAGCATAGACATTTTTATTATGTCTGATGTAATGGAGCTGTGTTGGCAAATTGCTCCTTGGGGAGCCATCAGGCGATACGTATATCATTAACTCTTCTCTAGCATATGTGTTCGGTTTGGGGGCATAATTAAATTAAATTAAATTCTGTTAGCGCACATTCTGTTCTCCTTTTCTTTCTACCTGGATACTTTGTTCTATCAGCTTTGTGTTAAAAAAGAAAACTACAAGTCTAAGAGTATCTTCTAATAGTTTTATTTCTTCATTTAAAAATCACTTTTGCTCTGATAGCATTATGTATATCAAAGGAATTATTATGGCTGTCCTACAGAGTACCAGCAAAATATATTTGATGTTGACTTTTGTTGCCTGCTTTAGTGCCCCTGCAGAAGGCGTCAGTCCTGCAGAGAGATTAATTTTAAAGTGTGTCTATTGAAATGTAAAGCTGGACGTATCGATGGATAGACTTTAGCCTTCCCAGTGTTCACAGCTTTCCTGAATCTCATCCCTTGGATGGAGGGCAGTGCTTAAAAAGTTCATTTATGTGAGCTATTTCCTCTGGCTCTGCGTGCTTCCCCTGACATTACTGATCAGGTCAAAATATTTACACAGTAAGAGATGGTGAGAATTACTGAAATTCACTGAGTTCCTCCCTTGCTCCACTCCCACGGAAGAGTCCTAGAAAATGGACCGTGCCCATCTGCTCCAAAGACAGGTTGCTTTCCCAGCGCCTGTGAGAGCGTAGATGAATAACTCATAAAAAACTTTAAAGGGAAGCACTGTGGTCAAATTAACCCTTTCAAAATTACCAACAAATGTTAGCAAAGGTGGACATCACATTTGTATTTTAATAACACTCAATGTATTTGTTCATTTGTTTTGGGGAGGCCCTTTAGATCATCTTCTCTTAATGATTTATTTACCCTTAATGGGGTTTGATCAGCTTGATTTGATTTGTGGTTGTTGTCATCTTCCAAATTAATCATGCTTTTCTTGTTCAATATTTTTTCTGGTGATGTTTGTCTACAGTCAGTTTTCATAAATAAATCAATGTTTGTTTGACTGCTACATCTTGCCCTTTCTTTTATCTTGATTTCATCACTACACTTAGCAAGGGCTTTGTAATGAAGCAATTCTCTGCGTAAAGCTGTAAGGTCACATTTTTAAATGATTATGTACATTCTTTTATCACAGAATGAGTTGTGGCTGTTTCACTAGACTGGTAGTTTGCATATTTGACTGGTGCTGTTATAAGGGTCTTCTTATATTCCATGGCTTGCCCCATGGTGTGTCTAATTTTCGTAGAGATTATATAAAATGAAATTGGAAAACTTAATAAAATTTTGATTCCGTTATGTTTTGATTTAGCCGCATTTCACAGAGATATGCATTTGGCAGTGGAACAACAATAAGGGTTTGTTCTGTGCTGTCTATGTTTCATCTGCCTTTATTAACGAACATGATCCTGAATTCTTGGTAGCTCAATAAAAGAAAAAAATATTACAGATGGGTTTCTCATGGAGTGATGTTGTTGCCCAGTTCTTTCCAAGTTGGCATATCTTAATTTATTGCAATTATTGTGGATCATCTATGGAAATAATAATCTATTTAAAGAACTACATCACCATTTCATTTTCTAAGGTGAATAATTTATATGGGACAGTTTGTCATCCTGTTTTCAGTTCTTGGGTCTATTAATTGTGAAATGAGTTGGATTTCAGGAGCATTCTAAATATCCTCTGTTTGTCCTTCTACTACACAGCTTAGTGCTTCACCTGGAGGCCGAGGCTTAGTGAAATTTGCATTAATTACTGGGGTCAAGTCCAACAAAAGTTTAAGGCAGCAGC
>NW_010416198.1:932-21311 GCF_000710305.1 Buceros rhinoceros silvestris | reverse complement strand
AGGAATCCTTCATGGTTCTGTACTTCAGGAGCTGTGCCTAGGACAGTTTCTCCTCTTCAGGGGAATTCACGTGTAGCACTGGATTTCCTTCCTCCAGTTATGCATCTTGTTTCTGGTTTGTAGGATCTTTTGAGGATTCCTGTGTGGTAGAAATTGAAAGCCTGGTAAGTCTGATACTGTAAAACATCAGTTTATTTTATAGTCAGTGAAGTATCACGGGGATGTGTATGTAGACATGTATTCCCAGGAGTTAATTCCAAATGTGCGTGCGTGTTCAGGTGTCTCTAATGCGCCCAAGTATGGGTTTGCTTTGGATAATTGATTTATACAGGCTTGTAAGACCTAATTTCCCTTCCAGTTTGCCCAGTTTGCCTTGGGCAGTTTGCACTGAAGTGTGAGTTCATAGCTCAGAAGCAGTGGGAGCCTATGGCAGCTTTCAGTGGCCATTCAGACTGTAACCTATTTTCCGATGTCAGCTGCCTCTGCACACATATGAAACGCCCTGTGGGGCACAAGGGTGATGGAGCCTTCACTGAAACAATAAGAATATTTAAATAGAGCTCCTCAGCTTCAGAGGAGCAGCCAGGAACACCCAAGTGTCCTCTGTACTGACATCAGTATCACTCTTAACATTTAAAGTATAAGGAAATACTCCTTCTTCACTGGGTTTTTTCCAAATGGATAACCGTTCTTAATTGATTGCAGAAATAATAACTAACTAGATTGCTCATATTGAGTCTCAGAGCGTCAATATTGTACATGTGAAAGATGGTCCTTGCTCCTGGAACATGGAATTCTCTGAATCTGCTCATTGAGATAATCTTACTGACGTCTCAAGAGCCCACTCGGCTTCCCTTTATGGTAGTCAGAGTATTTGGTGACTACAGCACTTCATCTTTTTTACTACATTGTGCAGTCAGAAGAGGGAAGTTATTGCTTTTATGTATTTATTTAATACAGTGAAACTTTTATAACTCCTGGTTCTGTTCTTGAGAGAGTTGGCTGAATTCAATGAAAAATTAATTGTGGCATAGGAAAAGCAGAAGCCAGATGGTAATACCACAGTATAATATTGCAGCTGAGTATAGAACAGCAGTCATACACAGTCATATGGATACCCCTTTCTATTTAAACTCCATGTATCTAGGAAATAGGTAACAGCTATTTCAGTTTTTAACGTTGCTCCTATCTTGCAAATGGAGAACCGAAGGATTTTTATTATAACATCTTGTGTATGTATCAGACACCTGCAGGGTCTGTGAATTGTTGGAGTGGTCTGAATTATACTGAGAGCTTTCAAAAATAACTGGAAAATAAAACTTTGTCATTGCATCATATATTATTTTTAAAAATCTAGGTTGTGATCTGGAAATATTTTACTGAGTTTTTGGACTACCTGAAAAAAAAAGACTTCCGGTTTAGAAGCAAAAAAGTAGTTTTGGAGCAGTCTCTTGAGAGCTGCAGTGTATCTGCTGTGTGTAAACAAGCAGCCCCAAAGCCATGTTCTTCAAGCTCCTTAAACTGGTTCTTAGCTGGTGGCTTGATGCCCCTTTATTATTCATTCTGACCAATCGGTAGATTCTTGATCTAAGGGAAATGACCTTAGGAACAGCCTTGACTGCTTGGGAGGATCCCAGTATTCAGTTTTGAAACAGTTCCTCTTCAGACTGATCTCAGATAGATCACATCTGGCCAGCTATGATGTAGGACACTTAGAGCATTCTCTGAGCACACTTGTTAGAGTCGTTTGTCCTACAGTCTCCAGAGCTCACTCATCTGCTGCGCAGAGCTTTCAGACCTGGTTAAATACTGTGCTCTTAGTCACTAGAGAGTGTTTCATACCGAAATCATCCCACTGGCACAGATGAGTAGGGTCTGGACTTGTCTCCAAAATCTACAGTTACCTTCCCCAGCTGCAGATCACCCAGGCGGTGAATGTTGTGTCTGTCGGCCAAGAGGCAGAGAAGCTGAGTCCCTAAAATCAAGAGCTCGAAATAGGAAATTCAGCCCGTGCCAACGCTGTCTTTCGCTCACCCTTCAGCGCGTAGGCAGGGAAAGAACCTGAACTCGGTGGTTCGTCCAACATCATATTCTGCAAACAGCATGACGGGGCAGTGGGATTTCATCCCATTGTGTCTCTTCGCTATTGAACGTTTTAGTCTTCAAATACACCTTTATTTTACTGTATTTTTTGTGATTTCATTTCATGTAAATCCTAAGAAGAGTTCGTGTGTTTTATAAAGACTTTCTTGGGTTTTATGTGTACTGCAAAAGAAATCAGAGTACAAAATGTGTTAGAAACATTAGGTGAGCATTTTCTTCCAGCGCTCTCCCCTCTGGTATAGTATCATGTATCCAAAAGTCATGAGAATCCCATGTCTACATTTAACTTCAATCACATGTTTCTTCTCACCGATTTGATCCGTAAGATTTCAAATGTGTTTCAATATTCAGGTAGTTCTTCAATTGCTAAATTTTTTTAAAAATACACTATTACACACTTCTGAAGAGGCAACAGTTGAGATTTGCTTCTTGATATAAAACCAAGTTTAGTGTCTTCCTAAAAGTCCATAAAAAGGTTATTTGTAAGTGTATTTATGGTTATAAATAACCCATCTATAACCATCAAAAGGTTATTTCCTTTTTTACCGTCCACTTTCAGGGGAACAGTTGTTCGGAAATTCAGGGTAATTTGTATGAACCGTATTTCTGAGATGCAAGAAATAGGAACCAAGTGTCTTGGTCTGAAAATTCTTCTAGGTGTTAATAAGGATCCAGCTAAACTTCAGAGATGCCACGTACATAACGCTGGGGGAATTTAAGGGTAAAGCTCTTCAGTGGAGGAAATTTCAAGATTGAAAAGGAACAAAATTATTTAGGACTAGACGTAAGCTGCTCTCGTAACTACATCCGTGTTCTTCAAGAGTCTGACTTAAGACATCTCTTTGGTTTGCTTTTTCAAGCTCTATTAAAAAATTAGTTCATTGATGTCTCTTAACAAAAATAAAACCCTGCAGACCTATTTATTACAAGAAATCATTTCAAAAAGTACCAAAACCCCCCTAAGAATTCTTTTCTCTTTTTCTGCAAGTGGTCCTACGCTTTAGAGAAACCAAACAGCAGCAACATCTTTAATATCGCGTGGTCTATTGACGGCACCCAACTAGCCGGAACCTGTGGAAACGGACATGTCATCTTTGCCCACGTCGTGGAGCAGCGCTGGGAGTGGAAGAACTTTGAAGTGACGCTGGTTAAGAGGAGAACCATGGAGGTAATGGTCACCATTTGGAGCTTTGCTTTCTGGCCACCAGCGTTTTTTTAATACAAAATGGGAATTTTTAATCCTCGGCAAAACATTATCCTTTTTTTTTCTGTGTGGATATGACTGGGAAACGTTTAAGATCGTAAAACAGTCGGTGTTAATAAATGGTGTGAGTAATTATCAGTTGTACAGAAGATCAGATCCGTGTAAACCAAACTGTACTACCAGATGGACCAGAATTACAAAATGCAAAAGTACTTCATCCTCCAGTAAAATGCAAAGCTCATTTGAAGAGCATGTGAAATCAGCTGTGAGGAGCCACTTCCAAGAGAGAGAATTCCAAGTGTGATGAAAATGTTTGTGCAGAAAACAATACAAATCCATTGGCCAAACCCAAAGCATCCCATTAAATCATGTGCACTTGGTAATGGCGAGTGCTTTAGTCCAGTTTGCTGTGTCCCTCTTGTTAATGACGCTATGATGAGTGTTGTTAACGAAGTTATGATGAATGTAGCTGCCTGGGGCATTTCCGGTTGAATTTGGTTGCTGATTATAACTGTAAGGAGTCGTAACGTGCTTTTCCCCATCCCACATTGTATTAGAGCCTGGATTCAGATCTTCCAAAGCTACAGAACTTTGTCATGTATCATATAAGGCCCATCAGGTGCCTGTCTGGCACCAGCTGGGTGCTGAGCCGTAGCATTGCCCTTGGTGGGAGCTGCCGAGTCTCAGCGCTGCCGAGTCTCAGCGCTGCCGAGTCTCAGCACTGCTGGAAATGAAACAGGCCCCTGCGTGTGGTTTCTGGAACCTACGTTTAGGATCCTTCTTTTGAAAAATCTTGGCCTGGGTCCACATTTAGGTTACCAAATATCTGGGAATTAATACAAAAAAATGAATTTTTACCTTCTAATTTGTCTTCTGTGTTCCCAGACACTGACTCACAACATTCACTCTCTGAACACTGGGATAATATAAGATTTCCATTCTTACAAGTTTTCCAAATTACACATTTGGTATTGGACAGCAGGCCAGTACTTTCAATATCGAAGTCAAGTTCTTGAATTCCTAATTAGGCCCTGAAATGTTTTTTTGTTCTTGATTCTTTTTCATGTTGAATATGTAATTGGGAAAAGTTGTAACAACCCAAGTGCTGTATTGCAGTTTGGTCCGGTGGGTGGGATAACATGACTCAGTGTCTGGGAACACAGAAGGCAAATTAGCAGGTAGAAATTCATATTTCTACTTTCATTCCCAGACATCGACTCGTAGCAGATGGGCTCCATGAATAATCTCCAGGGCGTTTGAATATGCAAACAACGGAGGAAGAATAGCTAACCCTGAGTCAGGACTAATGGTTTATTTTATTATTTTCTAGTGATTTGATTTTGGTCTATATATTTATGTAGGAAAAATCAGAAAGTTCTTTTTTTTCTGAGTACTATGATAGCTAAATTAATTATGGACGTAGCACTGCGGTGGTCATAGCAATTAACATGTCTTTGGAAATGGCTTCTAGGCTCTCATAATAATTGAGTTCCATCCTTGTCTTGCAATTGGTTGCCTAATGAAAAAAATTAAAAAGACGTTACCCACCCTCAGAATGGTGACATCTTAAAAAAAACAACCAAACAAACAAAAAACCCCTGTCATATCTCCTTAGATTTAGCTGCCTAAAATCTTTGAGCTCAAAAATCTGTGCTGAGTACAGGCAGACTGTGATTTTCTTGAAAGATGGACATTTGAACTGATTTTCAGAGAACCAGCGAGGCCATCTCCGAAATCTCCCTGACTTCCGAGGGTGGTAGCGTTAAAATAGATGCTAGAGCTATTCAACACCCAGACAACATGTCCTCATCCCAGTGCTGGATATTGCTAAACTGGGCTGGTGGGATCGTGATGGGATCGCTGATGTATTCTATTTCAAATGTTTAAATAATCAGCAACCGAACCCCGAGTCTTGGAACGGGAACTCTCAGACATCCTTGATCTCGGGTGGTTTCTCAGCCTCATGTATAATACCGCACTTATTAATGTATGCCACTTTAATTACTCCTCTCTTTAAGGAACACCATCCAGCCTCTGTAATTATTCATTGTTTATTCAGAGTTTGTGGAACTTTTGTGTTCAAGTTTTCGCCAGTGCTGTGAAAGCACCTGTTCCCACAGAACTGTTCTGCTAGTGGCCTCGTAGCATCGGCACGGACTTGTAGTAAGAAGGAATGTGATAATTCAGTAGTTTGTTTTCATTTCAGTATTCGTTGTTTCACTGAACCACATTTTCCTCTCGATTAGGTGCACAATGTTCTGAACGATGCGGTGGATCTGCTGGAATTCCGCGACAGGGTCATTAAGGCCTCTTTGAACTACGGACATTTGGTTGTTTCAACTTCTCTTCAGTGTTACGTGTTTTCGTAAGTACAACAAAGTCATGAAGCTTTCTGTAGTTGATCTGCCAGTTACAAAAGAGTAGCAGAAGCTTTATTTAGTTAATTTTTTTTTTAAAGAAATTAAATATTTGGCAGCCTTTCTTTTCACCTAGAGGCAGCTGGAGTGGTGGCTGGATGCAAGCGTGTTTGTGCCTCCATCTAGGGACTCCTTTTTTTGGATTCCGCTTCTGGCATGCCATTATTTTGGAACAGAACAGGAATGATTCAATCCTGCATCATGGTTTAAGAACATGATATTCTGTTTCATATGCTGAAATTTCAAGTTTACTCCTAATGGCACTTACCTGTTGAGCGAGATGACTAATGCTGAGCAGTAACGCAGCCTGTACAGGGCACTCCAGAGAGGGGCGCTGCCCTGCCTCCGCATCACTCAACCCCATGTTTCCTATAAATGTGAACCAAACCCCATTGTTTCATATAAATGCAATTTTGCTTTTAACTGAACCTCTCAGCTCAGCTGCCGCTGGTGTGAAGGGGTGCAGAAAGGAAGGCAGAAGAGTTACTGGATCACAGTGCGTGGTTATCGGTGTCACTTGGCTTCCTAACCGCTGTTTGCCTTTGAAAACCTCCCTTTTCAGGAATGTCAGATGATTAAAATGTGTGCGCATTACTCAGTGAGTCCAACAGTGATTTGTGCTTTGGGTGAATGACAATTTCTTTCTTTTCAGTACGAAGAACTGGAACACACCACTGATCTTTGACCTGAAGGAGGGAGCGGTTAGTTTGATCCTACAGGCGGAAAGGTAGCTCACCTCTTGTGCTCGCCATTAAATGTGAACGTGCATTTCCTAAAACCGAGTACTGTAATGTAAACACGCACTGAAATAGGAGAAACAGATACGGAGCTGGTACTGGAGAGCAGCACATAACAGCATAGCTGGTGTATTTGCCGGAGGTCCATGGCAGTGGTAATGAACCTTTTCATACGTTAGGTCTTTGGAACTGGAATGTATTTTCTATCCATTATCTTTGGTCTCCAGTTTTTATTAAAACAAATAAAAAGAAATAGTTTGGTTTTTCTAATGTATTTGTATTTATATTTGCAAGAAATAACTATTTTTTCCTCAGTTTCAAAAATTTTAATCTGTATTTCCCGAAAATCATTTGTGAAAGACACCTTTATGTGTGCTTTTTTAGAAAGAGAGTCTTTCAAAGCACCAGCAGTAGAAGCAGAAGTCAAAAATCTTTGAGTTTTTTAGTTTTAATTGTCATGAACAAATCTTGCGGGAAAGCTTTTTCAGCACAGTGCAGCACAGTGCCCACTGCATTTCTGAGTGCCCAGGTTCAATACTCACATCCTCGTCAGCAAAGATCCTGCAGCAGAGACTGGGTAAGCAAGCGGACAGGGCTTTGAAGGTCACTTTCTAGATTTCAAGTCTCATGCTGCTGATGAAAAGCAAATTTTGAAAACGTGGCAGAGCAGTGTGATCTCAGTGTGTTTGGCAGTGCAGGTGATCTCAGGAACAAATATCAGCTTTGAAATGTAGTGCTTAGAAATGATGTAGGTTAACTCAAAGCTCTGCAGGACATCAGAAAATTACCTTCACGTTGTCAAAACTGTCATCGTGCTTTTCTGTATTATTTAGTGATCTTCTCTTTTGTGGGTTTTGGGTTTTTTTTTCCCTTTAGGCATTTTCTTCTCCTGGATGGTGGAGGACTTTATTTATATTCCTATGAAGGAAGATTAATTTCCTCTCCCAAATTTCCAGGAATGAGAACAGACGTTTTAAATGCCCAGACAGTATCTCTGAGTAACGACACTCTAGCAGTAAGAGACAAAGCTGATGAAAAGGGTGAGTTTTCCGTTCCAGTAGCTTTGTGTTTGCTAATAATTTGTCATATTAACAACTATTTGAAGAATATTTGCAGCCAACACTTAACAGTAGGTTTTCACTCGCTGTCATGTGGTTTTCTTAAAGAAGTACCTCAGCAACTCTCTCTGCTTGCTGCTGCTGTTAGCAGCTACCACTACATTAGCTGTGATGAATTGTAGCTCTCGGGTGTTCCTTCTGTTAGTTTTTGGAGGTTTGTGTTTTTATGGCACATAAGAAGTTTTACATGCAGCCGATATGACCCTACTTATGAGGCTGCGGAGGTCTGTCTTAGGGTTGTGTTCTTCAAGAATTTTTTGCACTTTAATTTCATGTTTTGGCATCGAAATCACCCTCAATCTAAACCACAGTGTGGCCAAACGAGCTTCAGGTTTGTGTTACCAAGTGGTCTAGCAGCACAGAACCACTTTATTTACCTTCTTTTTGCCATACAAAAAAACCTTTCAGTGTGCAGTATGAGAGGGAAAAGAAGCTCCTGACAGGGAGTTAGCCCATTAGTTCTGATCGCACGTTTTTTCAGCATATAACCTGTACCTTGGTGAATGAAGAAAACGTTTGTAATGACCCTTGAAAATATCCCTCCCCAAGCACAAGAAAGGTTAGGTGAGGTTTGTCTCACGTCCTTGTTACAAAGCATTTCTGCTACTCCATACAGCTTATATGTATTTTTTCTCTATGTCCTTATCTTTTGTGCGAGAACAAATTCTTTCATTTTGAGTAATTATTTTTAAGAGCAGAAATATAACTGTAATGTGTTTCATTTTTAAGGAAAACTACTTCAGAAAATCTCATCCTCAAGCACCAAGCCGTTAAAGATACCCAAATCAGCCATGTAGTAATTAAAATTAATTTTAATCAGCAAAACCGCATGTCAGTGTAAATTATTCAGGTGAAAGCAGTAGTTTGCAAAAAAATACAAAAAGATAAGCAAGAAGTTGTAATTTGTTCCTGATTTTTTCTCTTTGGTGTGTGGCTGTGTATTTATATTACACATGTGTATGCATGTTTGTTTGTATGTTACTTAATAACACAGAGACTTTATTTTATTGCCATTTGACACCTTGATGCAGTTAGAATAAAAACAATAGACTTTTTTTAAATAAACTGAGGTTATAGGGCAAAGAGTAGGGATGGGGTTTGGGGTTTTTATCCTTTTTTAGATACAAGCCCCACTATCAGCAGTAAAAAGCCTTACGATATGCCAGCGGATGGGAAAACAGCTTCTTGGCGCAGGGAACGTGGCTTACCTAGGCCTGGTCCTTCCTCTCGACTCAGCCCAGCAAGAGCAGTTTGTGCTTTGCCCGGTGTGGAGGGCAGGTCTGTTTTACATAGCGCACGGCGTTGTAGCAACATGTGAGACAGATCGGTGTGGTACAGGGAGCAGTTCACATGGCGAGGCATGGAGCTCTCTACAAGCTGATTTACTGTGAGAGAGACACAGCGTGCTGTGCTGTGACTCGGATATTCTTCCTCTTTTGGTGATCTAGGGAAAAGAGCGGTACCTCTGCGCTTACAGTCCTCCTTCTGTCTCTGAAGAAGCTGGAAGAGGGAAGAGAGGGGACTGCTGACCCTAATTCCCAGATAGTAGAACATGTCTGTTAAAAGACAGACCATAGCCGTCCTCTTCCTCTGATGTTCAAAGCGAGAAAATGTCCTTTGTTTATATTTTTAATTTATACATAGAAAAAATATATTTTAGGTTCTAAATAATTGTAGAGTGATGCGGAGTTTTTCCTGATAGGAAAAAAAAAGGCAACCCCAAACTTATTTTCTAAAATAAGCATTGTAGCTGTGAGAAGTTAACTGCTTTTACTTGTCCATTCGGTGCCATTTGCTGTGGAACACTCTCGATTTCACTTCCTTTAGCTAGGGTAGCGGCCCTAAAATTGGCTCATATAGCTCAATCAAAATGAATTTTGTGCATAAAAGTGTGAAAAATAGCACTTTGCAGGAGCAACTGCTTTTCTTCTGTACGTTTAGCCAGCTGCTGAGAGCAGCGCTTGCACAAACCCTTTCTTTTCCTGCTCTGCAAACTCAGCCGGTGCTTTCTGAACACCTGCTCTCGCAGGTTTGGGGTTTTCATTCTGCCTGGGTAACCATTGACCTCAAACCAACATCCTGTGTCCTGGGGAGAGCAGCGCGTGGCGGGACTGGCATGTTAACGTCGCCGTCCTTTGGAACCAACACGTGTGTTCATCCTGTATGGTGTCGAACAGCGGGAACGCTTCTGGCTCATCCGTGTTCTCCGGCAATTAATCTGGAATCCTGTGCTTTAAATTACAGCTGGCTGTTCCTTTGCGTGCTGCCGTTTGCTCTAGGTTTGAGCACTCCGGTATGTTGGTCTGGAGTCGTTTGTGTGTTCTCAGACTGTATATAAAGGAGGAATCAACAGTTTTTGAACACACGTGGATGTGTGTGCGTCACACACGTGTATATATAGACAGAGACAGAAGGAGAGAAAAAGGAACTTGATTTTTAGGCAAGTTGCCAATTTGAGGCTTCACTGGATGTCCCAGAAATACTGACGGTGAGACAGGGAGAGAGTGGAACAGTTGGACTTTTGGTAAACATTGCAAGAATTATATGTAAAATGCAAGTGTATGGGGTAAAGCATATACTTCTTTTTTGAGGAAGTCAGTTATTAATGTATCATCATTAACTGTATCATCTCGACAAGCAGAAACCTGAATTGTCCTGGAGGAAGATAAGCCGAAGGAGCACAGTGTCGAGAATTCAGAACAGAGCAGACTGTGAACAAAATAGAGAGTGCTTCTGAAGAGTGTTTTACCCAACAGTTCAAAGGACGCCGTTCTCTACACCTGATCCTAATTCCTTCAGGAAAATATACCAGTCCATGGTACCCCTTCCTAAACTTCCATCGTCATCACCACTGTGGGTCAAGGTTGAGTGTGAAAGTCACGGGTACATCTAGCACACAGTATCCACTCGCAGTAAATCACCCCCTCCAAAGGAATGGAACTGCTTGAAAAGTCTATGAAGAGCTGTTGCTTTTAAATAATAAGCCATTTTATTACTATTTTTATTTCTTCAGTTATCTACATATTTGAAGCTTTATCTGGAAAGCTGCTGGGCGATGGAAAGCCTCTGACCCATAAGGTAAGGAGAAGGATTTAATGTCTCTCTTTTTATTATACTTGGACATTAAGAATCAACAACGCGTTTCCTCAGTAGTGGCTCTAATAACCTGGTAAAGGTTTAGTGTTGGTAGAGAGGAGCTTGACAACTCTGCCTCTTCTAAAATAACCAGAATCAGGTTCTTTCTGCAGTGTTGGTGTAAAAAAGGCTGTACCGTAGGTTGTGCTCATGTTTGGGACTGCCACTGGTATTTCTGTGGTTCTGTGGTGAGTTCTGAAACCACTAACTCTTCTCTGTTGCAGTTTTGGTTTAATCTGCGTGAAATTCAGTTTATATAATGCTTCAGCCAACAGGAGACTCACAAAGTGTCTTCCCAATGCACTGTTTGCAGAGTTTTGTGCTCTGTTTCTAGTAAAGCATTCATTTGTTTGAAGATCACATGCTTTCTCTGATAGGACTCTCCAAACTAAAAACCAGAGCTTTTCTTTTTCCGTCTCAGACAGAAATTGTGGAGATTGCTTTGGACCAGAAAGGACTTACAAGTGAAAGAAAAATAGCTTTTATTGATAAGAACAGAGACCTTTACATTACTTCAGTTAAACGGTTTGGAAAAGAGCAGAAGATTGTCAAAATAGGTAAGAAGAATTCAAAATATCGTTTAACTACATGCGAGCAGGCAAGTCGACTGTTACCTAGTACAAGAGACAAAGTTTTGCTTTTTAATTAATAGTGAAATTGGACTTGAAGGAAAGAAAACACATTAGAAATAGTCCTGTGGCTTTCGTATGATAGTGGAATAAAGAATGTTAGTACTTTTTATCCAGGTTCTGGTAATTTTTGTGTCGGTTACATGTAAAGCAGTTGTTAACCTTTAAGCACTGGCTGCTGCATCCTGGAGCAAGCGGCTAAGAGGGTGTTGGAGAAAGATTTGTTTCTTCTTCAGATTTATTCAACACAGAACCTGTCAGACATTTTTCTTGCAAATGCAATCTCTCAAAGTTCATAGTGTTTTCAGTAAGTTTTAATGCTGTAAACAGGTGCTCGACCCAGTAAGTCCGAAGGTGTTTTGTGTTAATTTTGAGCTCCAGTATCAGAACTAAGTCCAAAAAACAGTCTTCTAGAAAGAATTTAGTTCAGAAAGAGAGAACTGAAGTTGTCTGGAAGTTTGTTACCTGACAGACTAGGAGGTTAAAACCAGTCCTCACAAACGGGGCTCGGGCTGACTCCTCAGTACCCTCTTACTGCAGTTTGAGAAGCGTACAGTTATTTCCAGGTTTCCTGTGGAAATGTTTCTTATTCTGTTACCTTTAAATGAAGGGACGATGGTTCAAACCCTGGCTTGGAATGACACGTCCAACATCCTTTGTGGGGTTCAGGACACCCGCTTTACAGTCTGGTACTACCCCAACACAGTCTATGTGGATAAAGATCTCCTGCCCAAAACCCTGTATGAAAAAGACGCAAGGTAACTGGATCTCTTGGAAATGAAAAGTATTGAGATAAAAGTCAAGATTTCTTTAAATTCCTAATGTCCTTTTCAGTGAGAAAGACGTGACTATTAACTTCCCCTTCTTTCTTTCCCCAGCGAATTTAGCAAAAATCCCCAGATTGCACATTTTGTAGGAAATCAGATAACAATTAGAAGAGCAGATGGTTCACTTATTCACCTTAGTATTTCCCCCTACCCTGCCATTCTTCATGAATACGTTAGTAGCTCTAAATGGGAAGATGCCGTCAGATTGTGTCGCTTTGTCAAGGTAAATCTAATTATTGTTAATGTTCCAATAGAATTTCACTGTAAAATTTATGTTTTGATCACGATAATTACGTATCAGATGTTACATCTTATTTCCTTTCTTCTGCTTTGTTGCTCATTATTTTCATGCTGGTCATGAAAAATTGGACTTTTTCTTCATAATGACATATTATACATAATTTCATGATTTTCGTTGTGCATAATAAAACTTCTTGTCTATATTCACACCAAAGACCAGACGGATTGAACACAGGTACTCACAGAAGTCAGTAATAAGCTTAACTTTTTAGGACTAGGCCTTAGTATAACCCGTTAAAAGTTATCTGCCTCTCCACGTAGAATTCCCTGGTATTTCCTCATAGTTTATTTCACTTGGGTTTGTTTGTTGTTTTTGTTTCCTTTGCTTTCTTTTGTATGTGTTTAGGCAAGAGCAACAGATGAGGTGAGTCTGGCAGCCTGTAAAACAAACAAAAATCTCCCCCACCCCTGCTTCCTCTCCCCCATTTACTCCTAGAAAAGTTTTAATACTTTCGTAGAATTATCGTGACTTTAAATGTGTATTTTAAATGTTTTTGTATTTGCATTATTAAATCACTGCACATCCAGATAACTTGGGTGTACAGTGATTTTTACTTGGAGTGTTACCCCTTTAACAGGAGGGCAGTGGGAACTGGGACTCCCAATCCAGTATTCTGTTCAGTTTTTTGAGTAGTCTAAATGCATCATCTTGAAAGATAAGACATCTGTATCGGGTGGTAATATTCATAACACTGCTCCTTTTGGATTAATATGGAACCCAGGTAGACAGTTCCAGGTACTTCCAGTCAGTAATAAGAAAGTCTGCCTGAGGAAGGAGGGAACAGCAAGACCTGTTGGTGCAAAACTCCTTGAAACTTGGTCTCTTGTGTGATTTCAGGCTGAGCTTTCAGCATTTTATCACCTCATTTTCGAAATAACAGAGAAGTGGGAAAAGAACATGGCAAAGGTTTTATGAGCATTCGATTCTCTGAACCGTTTTAATTCTCCCAAATGATGAGCTACCAGCAGGAAGGTTCATCTTGTCCTGTATCCTGGTTAAGAGTAGGAGCGGGCGGGTGGAGGTGGCGACAGTGAAACCACAGCCTTCGGCTGAACCACTGTGTTTCACTGGTTTCAGAGGGTCTTCCCATTTGGTTTCATACCAGAGCCGTGGTAAGAGAGGGCATGGTACTGCGTGCAGAGCACCCTCGGCGAAGCTGTTCATTCCGATTTCAATCACTAGCAATCCTCTGCTGCTCCTAAAAACCTCTTCCCTTTACAAAGGGGTTAAGGTCAAATCTGTTACTGAACATATTTCACAAATTATTAAACCCCACTTAATTCCTAGAGTGCGTGTGGACCAATAAGTGCATTCAAGGTTATGTTTTTCCTGTCTGAACTTGTTTTCAGATGTGGTAGAAATAATTAAGCAGTGACTATTTCTAATAAGAGACTTAGAAATGCAGTGTTGATATACATAATTTTCAGGATTTGCATAGTTCAAGACGTCAATGTTAGCATGATAATAAATACCTGAAGTTTTAGGAGTTGCTTGTTCATTTAATGTCAGGATCAAACACTGTGGGCCTGTTTAGCTGCGATGGCGGTGGCCAGCAAAGACATGGCTACGGCAGAAATCGCCTACGCATCGATCGGCGAGGTAAGAAAACTTGGTTACCTCCTAGTTCAATTGTCGCGAGACTGGTTTTGTGAATTATTTTCCCTTATTAAACTATGGCCTGTCTTGTTCACAGATTGACAAAGTGCAGTATATCAACTCCATCAAAGATCTCCCATCGAAAGAGTCGAGGATGGCTCATATGCTGCTGTTCAGTGGGAACACGCAGGAAGCCGAAACCCTGCTTCTTCAGGCAGGCCTCGTTTACCAAGCGATCCAAGTCCACATCGACCTGTACAAGTGGGACAGGTAGGAGTTCTTCAGACACTCCCTGTTTCTAAACAGTTTTACTGCCACAACTTAGAAGATTTAGATCAGTTGTTTTATTGCAGATACGTAGCTGACTAATTTCCTATCTATAATTGCCCAGAGCTGTAAAAAGATGAACTAACCCATATCCCAACAATAACCCAAGGAGTCACTTTTTCTCTGTCATATTTAGAAGATACAAATATTCTGTGATAAAAGTCCAAAATATGCTCGGAAGTGTTTTTAAATACCATTTTGCCTTTTCATTATTGTTAACCCAGAAAAGTCCTCCGTGATACCTCAAACTCTGTGTGACCCTCAAAGAATTAAGGCTGTTTTGAAATGTCTTGTTGTTAAAAATAGAGACGTGGCTATTCAGGCTCCCAGCCCTGTGTAGGTGGATGAAATATGAATTAGGCCTGAGACAACAAAGTAGGAATTTCTCCTTTAAACAAAACCTCACGTTTTCTAACAGAATCTTCTGAGGCTATTTACTACAAATTTCTCTGCTGTTCACCACTGTGGGCATAAAGTTGTTTTTCCCCCACGTATCTGTGGGTTTTATTGTGTTGCCTAACATGTATCATCTAAACACAGTGCCTGTCAAACACGAGTATTCCTTGTGCCGTGGAGGAGAAAACAAATGGGAACTCGAGCCATCATATTAACCCAGTGACGAATCTTGCCCACCTCGTCTGTAAACGCTGTGCAGCGTATGCCAGAGATGTGTGTTAGGACCCTATTCAGAAGTGTTCCTGCCAGAACAGGAACTGTACAGTTAGTAAAAATACCGCATTTCCCTCTGTATATTGAGAGAGCTAAACTCTAACCATTCTCATTTTATTTTATTTTTCTTATTTTATCATTCTATTATCTCATTTTCTGTCCTTGAAATGAAGACTCCTATTGTCAGACTCCAGGGAGGAGATGAGGTTATCGACAGGAATAATGGCTGGGTGTTTTTCCTAGCGTGCATCATAAAGCAGACAGTCTCCTTTGCTGGCTGCTTTTAACCCCCTGTGACCGATACTGATGGCAAACCTCTTGGCCCTACCGATAAGGGATCTCTGCCTGCAGCCCAAATGCTTTTCAGTGCATCGTTGTGCAAAACCATGGTGATTGTAGCTGTGCCAGAGCGTTTCTATAGCCTGACAAGCCCATTTCTGTCTTGTTCCAGGGCGCTGGAACTAGCAGTAAAGCACAAGACACATATTGACACAGTCCTGGCTTGTCGACAGAAGTTCCTAGAAGACTTTGGTAAAAAAGAAACAAACAAAAAATTTCTGCAATGTGCAGAAGGTGTAAGTATTCCTCAGAATTATTCCAACAGCTTTAGGTCAGCCTACTCTTTGTAGCCAGTTTGGAGTGGGGGGAGTGGAATTGCTCTTACGTTTTCCTCCCTTGGTTCAAATGTGGACACAAGTCTTAAGCTTTTAAATCTAAGTACAAGTCGGTAGCTCCTTGTGTGGCTCCTAGGCTAGTAATAGTTGTGTGTGTGTTTTCTCTGAAGGCACAGATACGGAATGTATGTATTTCATATCTGGCAATGACTATACAGGCGAAGGCACAGTTGTTTTCTGTAAAGAGGGAGCTAGACCTTCGTGTGGTCCAACCTGTACCTCTGAAATGTCTTCAACATCTTAACGTCGTTTTGCAGAGAGCAACAATCACAAACTTTGAAAGGATCCACATATATATTAAGAGTGAACTACAAACGGTCCTGCAGTATCTGACAAATAGCTAGATACCCAATGCCATCAAACCTCCGGAAACCCTCTCCGTCAGCAGCAGGTCATTTCCATTTGTTGGCAGTTCACAGACCTGGAAGACTGAGGACAGATCACACAGTTCACAAGCTGGAAGTGCCTTAGATTCCTCCAGAGTGCTGCTGCGTGTTTCCTCGACAAGCGGCACCCACGTGTCCACTCAGCGGTGTTACTGAGCAGCCCTGGGTCCCTCCTGCTCTTCCCCTCACCATTCCTCAGCATTCAGGGGGTGAAACTTGGGAGAGAGACGTGGACTTGTGCGAGACCCTTTCATCCACCGTAGCTGATGGATCAGGGTGCACATCTGAGCGGTGAGCTCGGCTCCTTTAGTTGGACAGTGCCCATCACCCTTCAAGCACGGTAATCCCCGATGGTTCTGAAAGAGGCTTTTTAGGTAATTCTTGTCTTTCAATCATACCAAATTTCTGGGAGGGTTCCTAAGCAATAACACCTTGTCAGTGACAAGGCGTGAGCAGAGTGACTCGAGTGGAGCCTGTTTCCCCCTACACTCAGTCATGAAACTTGGGTCTCAGACTGCAGAAGGTTCCTGGAGTGAAGTAGTCCTTTTCCTCATCCATGTTCTGGAGGTCTTCTCTGCGGCATCTGGAACTAGGAAGGAACCTGCTTCAAGAAGTGGGTTTTACACTCTTGGCTGCAGTGGTAATTAAATTCTTAATGCAGCCTGTCAGACTCCTCTAGCAAAGTTTGAAGGAAATGTTAAGGGCTTTGAGGAGAAAAGCAAGAAATTGTGCTGCCGTTCCTTCTCAGGGGGAAAAAAAGGGGTCTCAGTTTCCCTCTCGTCACTTAATCCTCCTTCAGGCTTAAGGCAGGCGTTTGTACCTCTCGTCTGCAGCCGAGAGCACTGCCCTGCAGTCAGACAGGGGATCTAAACAGAGTGCTGAGCTTCTTCTGTCTCGCCTCTGTATAGAGGAGTTAGGAACCTTGTCTGAGGTTCCTGAGCATCCCTCTCTTGGCGGTTACTGGGTGTCACTGGCGAGGAGGTTGGCCTCGCTGGCAAGGAGCCTTTTGGGCTAGCTGGCAGAAGCAGCCCGTTATGTGGTGTGGTGAGCATCTGTGTGACATCTGTTAAAGCAAACACGTAGTGCTTAGAGCTCCGTAAAGATTTCAGTCAGCAGCTCCAAAGCACCTGGATCCAGTAAAACATCCTGAAGTGCGGGATTAACCTTTCCACGTGCGAATGGGGGTATCGCGGTTACATCTTGCCTCGCGGAGCATCTTCCCTGTCATTTCACGGCTAAGTTAGCAGAGGAACTCTGAAAATACCCTCTGCAGCCCTGGAGATGTTTTTCCATCCCATCTTTGACAGCCTTAATTCTCCAGCGATGAAACTGAACCGCACAATCACGTTTTTGCCCAGGTTGTGGCCATGTTTCTATAGCCACCCAATGCTCCATGATCCAATCTTTCTTGTCAAGAGGGAAAACCGTCGTACCTGCTGTACCATGGCTGTTGTAGGGTGTTCGCTGAAACAGGACACAGCCAGAATTCTCCGCAGCTGGAGACATGCTGCAGTGACACGAAAACATTTCTTGATGCAGAAGGAAATTTCAAGCAGAACTGTGATCTCTGTTCTATCAGATCACCGTTGCTTTACATGGTGGACTTTGGTGCCGCCTGAAGCCATCACTGTGGGTGTTACTGGTGGAGGGCTGCTTGCTAAGGCACGGGGCACGGGCGGCATTGCAGATAGATCAGCTGCAAGTTGATCCAAGTTATTTCCGTGTTTTAACCTTTCTTCTCCCAGACACAAGGAGGTGTGTTAGTATCCGTTAAAATATATCCAGCTCGTTTATTTGAAAGGTGGAAAGCTCCATTTGTTCGTGCATCCCATGAGTGCAGGTTGTCACTTAGACATGAACTCCACGGTGATTGATGCGGTCGCTTGGTAATTGTAGCTTCAGACTGTCCCGTCAGTGAGTAGTGATCCATTTGGCCTCTGCCTAACGCTCATTGACCTCTGGGTACTTGCTTTTCTCTTCTTACAGCAGGAAGTCGATTGGAATAAAATCAAAGCCAAAATAGAGATGGAAATCACTAAAGAACGAGAGCGAGCAGCCGGCGGTCCCGCCATGAGAGCCAGTGTGACGGTGCAGCAGTAACGGTGAGCCAGGTCAATGTTCTGATGACCCAGCTCCAGGGAGTAGCTACACTCCAGTCCATGTACGAGAAAAAAGGGAAATTAACCTCTGTCTTTCCATTAGTGGCTTTTAAATTTTCATTGCCATCAAAATTATTTAACCTCAGTTGCCCCCAAGTACCGATCTCCCTGTCTGAGCACCTAGGGAAATAGCCGGGTTGTTTCTGCAACCTCGGGAACCTCTGAAAAGGCTTGTTTAAATTGCCCTAAAACAAATGTAGCAAACTAAGCGATGGAAATTAAAACTGAATTTCCCTTAGTTGCAGTAATACATATTTCTGTTAGTACGTAAGAGCCAGCAGGTTCTTCAGTAGGTGATTTCAGATCATAGCAGCAGCTCAGGTTCGTCACTAACAAACTATTCAGGTATAAAGGGTATTTCCTGAGAGAAAGGCTTTAGAATGCTGAGGCACATCCTCTGAATGCTGTTTGAGGGAACAGAAGGTGGTGGTGGTTATGTCTGTAACATCTACACAATACAACTGACAATATTCAGAGCCTCAGGTTAAAATACCACATTAATTTAAAATAAAGAAGAACTTCCTGTGGATTGTTCTTGGCCAAAGATTTGAAAACATTGTTTTTACATTGCTGTTATTTCATTGAGATACATTTTTCTTTGGTTTACGTATGAAAGTGGCTGCATCTGCTGTTCTTTGCAGCAGCCCTTTGCCTTCTGAACCTGTGAGCGGGTTCTCCATAACTGATCTTGTATAATGCCCGCCTTTCAGACGGTACCATCACAACGTTCAATATCGCTGTACCTGGCACATCTCCTCCGCTTTGTAAATCACTGTATGGCACTTCGATGCCTAGTTCATAAATTTCTTAATCAAAACAAATAAACTGGGGTGTTTTGGGTTTTTTTAATGTCTCTAATAGCTGATGCATTAGGTGATCTCCATTGATTAACCCGGCTGCTAAATAAATAAAACATGTCTGATGGGGCTCAGCTGAAGCTCAGCGGTGTTCTGGTGTACTGGCATGTGGCAAAGAGAACACCTTCACTGCCCACTGACTTCCAGAAAGCACTCACTGCTTCCAGAATCGAGCCCAACATACCGCTAATGGCAAGTGTAGAATGTTAAATTGATGAAGCCTGGCTCTGTTTGTAACATGGCCTAGGTCGTTTCTAGTGGTGATATGAAGTTCAGGGTCCCAGCTCAATCCTCAGGCCGGCGGGAAGCGCAGCAGATTCACTCAGCTGCTTGAAAACCTGCCCATGCAACGGTTAACCATTGCAGAGAAAACGCAGGGCCCACCCCACGCCTGCGGAGGGGCTCTCAGAGACCACCCGCTCCTCAGAGCGGGGTCAAGGTCGTTCACAGCGCAGTGCCACAGGACCTCAAGCCTGATCTCCGTGTCTTGCTGTTCGTGAGGAGTGTCATCTTTGGCGGTGCTGGAAAGGGGGGTGTTAGTTCTCTTCCAGAAGCGACATCCCTGCGTAGTTCACCTGCAGGGTTTCCACATACAGCAGTTCCCTCTGCAGTTCCGTACCGCAGAGAACTGCCGTCGGTCCAGTCCGAGGTAATTGTGTGCTGGTTCATCTGGGGCTTTTAAAGTTCTCAAGAAATTTGTCCGTACCTGTTCTCAGTCATTTCAATAGTTTCTTTAATGACATGTGTGTGGTGCTGAGGGACAGTGGTCAGTGGTGACCTGGCAGTGCTGGGGGGAACGGGGGGACTCGAGGAGATCAAAGGGCTTTTCCAACCCAAACAATTCTACAACTCTAAGAGTCTGAAGTGAATGAGGCACCAGGCATGGCAGGGAGCTGCTGGCACAGCTTGTGCTCAGCACCCCTGATCCTCCCGCCACAGGCCACGATGCATCCCCAGGGCACAGAGCCAGAGTCCCCACAGCCCCCCCCTCTCAGCGCTGCCTGGACAAAGTGGTGCTAAAGCAGCTGGGGCCGGGGCTGTGCCCCTCTGCTGCCCCCCTCCTGCCTTGGCTCCATGCCCAAAGCCCACCTTTCCCACAGTGCCCAGCTGCAGCGCCCTTCTGCAGGGAGAGACGCCCATCAGGTGAGGAACCATAGGCAGGATCCACCTATCCGTGCACCCATGGGTGCGGGAGTGGGCGGATTGTCCCGGGCTGACTTTGTGCAGATGTCCACGCAGG
>NW_010416198.1:358-744 GCF_000710305.1 Buceros rhinoceros silvestris | reverse complement strand
AGCCAGGCGAGAGGAGCTGGGGTTGCTGCACACCAGCTCTTTCCGTCACCCCACGAGGAGCATGTTATTGTACTGGAGGGGATGTCATCGTACCAGAGGCGGTGTCCCCAAGTCAGCTTTCTCCTGGATGACTTATTCCTCTTCTCAACCAGCCCTCTCTGGGGCTGGGGGGCTGAGCAGCGATCTCTGGCCGCCACGCTGCCCAGCCTGCTCTCATGGGGAGGTGAGCAGGAGGAGTTCCCCTGGCTAAAGGTCCCTCCTGGACTGCAGCGTGTCCCTCTGGGCAGCCCTGGTGTCCTGCAGACTGTCCCGCTGGCAACACCAGCACGTGCTTCTCAGGCACAACAGCACACCCCTCCGTGGGCCTGGGATCCCCGCATGGCCCT
>NW_010416198.1:0-221 GCF_000710305.1 Buceros rhinoceros silvestris | reverse complement strand
CTGGGATCCCCGCATGTCCCTTCTGCAGAGCCCGGTGTCCAGCAAGAGCCGTCCCACCGCGGTCCCGGGTGGAAAACCTTCCCAGGGGACAGTGTCTTCCTCGGGGGTCTGTAATGTCTCTCCAGAAAACCCCGCTGTGTCCCTCCCAGAGACCTCCGTGTCTGGCATCGCATCCCCCCTGGGGACCGCTGCCTGTCGTTCCGGGGATGTCCGGCATCCCC
>NW_010416197.1:1061-6206 GCF_000710305.1 Buceros rhinoceros silvestris | reverse complement strand
AACCCAACAGAAAACACACCATGCTAATCCCCCCCAGCACACCACAGTTAGAAGCCTGAGCTGTTTTTAAACATCTCCAGTTGAGACAACTAAATATTTAAACATTTTATTCAAACAAGGAAAAGCTCCCTATCCTTACAAATACTCTGCTCTGTGAAGAATCCTTCATTTCTTCAGACTTGATGTTAGAACTGACTCTAATCCTAACCTAAAATGGCATGGTATTAACTGACAGATGTACTGAGCCTTCACGTGCTGCGATAGGCATCTCCACGGTCACCATCATGCAGCTTGTGACATGACGCTTGCCATTGAGACAAAGAGGGAGAAAAAAAACCCACATACATCAGATACAAATCTGGAACGATCGGTAAAATTTAAATTTTAACTTCTGATCAACTACTTTTGTTACTGGATATCATTATATCATTTCTATTAAAATTACTGAGAATGCAAGTTGAACATAATCCTCCCTTTTTACCTTTTTTATGGGTTTATGTCTGCAGGTTGCAAAAGTCAGACTTTTAATAAGCCTCAGAACATCCCAGA
Organism: Buceros rhinoceros silvestris; assembly: GCF_000710305.1. Taxonomy (NCBI): domain Eukaryota; kingdom Metazoa; phylum Chordata; class Aves; order Bucerotiformes; family Bucerotidae; genus Buceros; species Buceros rhinoceros. The sequence goes on along the minus strand of NW_010416197.1, from coordinate 5,657 downwards.
GGTAAAACAGTTACGAAACACAAAAAGCATGCTGAAGAAAAAAGGCGTTGTTTGTCTTTGTGAGGGTTTAGGAATCTGCATTCCACGTGAAACAGAAAAAAGTTAACTTTGTAGATCAGAAGGAAAGAAACCTTGTGTGGGAAAATCTTGCCTGATTTGAGTAATTATGAGAGCACACATCTCCAGCAAAGCCTCTGGCCAGAGTCTTAATGAGCCACACAATGCTTTGTTATACCTCTGTGCTACAGCAAGCTTTTTGTGAATATTGCAGGAGAAATGAAAATGAGAGTGGTGAGAGTATTGCTGACTTAGACTCAGTCATGAGGATGTCCAAGCAGCATGAACAGCATTGATCTTCGTTATCAGCTGAACCGACCATATAGTGCACTTCTTACCCATGGTTTGATAAGCAGGCTTCACTGAAAGATGACGAGATGGCTTTAGATGACTAGCCCAAACTTTGACACAGGTTGTGGTGGACTGGAATTCATACAGAAGAATGCTGCCCAGCCCTGTCTGTGCACTATCCCCTTAAGCCATGCAAAAGCTCATGCTCCCAAGGAGGCAGATGGAGAACCACGTTTGATTTCAGCAGTTGTCAGGTTAGGCCCTAAAACAGTAACCCATACCGCGTAACTGTTTTCTGCCGGTGTAGTTTGGTACAACCCATCTGTGGAGGAGAGAATGTGCCCATCTGAAGCTGAACAAAGCCTTCCCTGTGACTGGCCTGCCTACAGAAAAAGTTAAAGGGACAGGGCAGTCCCAGGGATGGGACCTATCCCCACCAGCAATCCACAAAACCTCACTAATATCTTTTTTGACCTTCTTAGGGTTGTCACAAACTTCCCCGGTTCTCATGAACTTCTCACAAACTACCCAACAGCTTATTGTTTAAGAGGGTGTTACATGCCGATCTGGGGAGGTTACAAGCTGCCACCGAGGTCGGGTTTCTGTTTTAAGTCGCTAGCGCTTATGTGCCTGATAGAGAATTCCAGCAGCCACATGGCAGCCCAGCAGTCAGTGGTAGGTTTTCACCAGCTACCCCTGACTGGTGGAGATCTGCATGTCACGGCTGGGGCTGGACATGAAAAGAGGCATGCACGAGAAAGCTAGAGGGTCTTTCCCAAAGTAACAAACCTTCTTCTGTTTTTCCAAGATAACACATAACCTCTGATGGTGTATTTACGCCTATGATAATATACGACCTATGCTGTTCTCATTTTGTGCTATACTGTCCACTTAAACCTATTCTGCTTCATGCATGTGCGTGCGCACACATTTATTGAAACGTTTTCTGTGGTGAGCCTCATTGGCCAGGAAGCACTGGATCAACCAGCCACTGAAGAGGTGACCTTCAGGTCACGTTGTATAATGCTCTCTGTAACCTTCCCCTGCCCTGAGGATGCCAGGCACAGGTCTAACATCACCCCACAGCACAGCTTTGACTTTGGCTGTTGAGGAAGCCACTAAGCTGTGAGAAAGCTGTGGGGAAAGTCTGTGGAATAAAACCTTGCGAGATAAGAAAAGCAAAGGCAGGAATAGGATTGCTGAGACAGGTGTCATTAACAGTTCAAAGATTCAAGAGGAAGAACTAACACCGAAAGGCCAGAGTGTCCTAAGGGAGAGTTGGTGGATGACGAGAACTCAGCCATGCGAAGGATGGGCTCTAGGGACCCTTTTCCTCCCGACCAATGTCTGCTCAGTCAGCAAAGACTCGTCAGACATTTTATCGGGGTGGTGAGCACACTAGTACTTACCTGGGATTTAACAACCTTCTAGAATACTTTGTGTGTGTTGGCCAGCAGCTCATTATTTTATACTTTCAAAAGCATGTTTATAGGATGATTTTTTTCTGTACACTTCTGAAGTTACCCCAACGACGTAACCTGAAGACAGTCAGTATAGCAACTTTTAGAAGAGAAAACAATACTTACCGACTTGCCCTTGCCCTTACTCATGCTTTTTACAGCTGTGGAGGGAGAAAACCACAAGTTAGTGAAAACAACTAAGTAACATTTCTTCAAAGCCACTGGAAGACATGGCAAAAGTTCAGCTCAAAAGAAATTACAAAACGCAAACACAGTTTTGTTCAGGGTGAGTAAATTTTCAGTTTGCAAAAGGGGGACTTTTCATAATGCAGCACAGTTATTAGGAAAAACCTCTCTTGATAGCCTTTTGTGTTTCAGGCTGTGCATGGACTTAGATACACTCCCAGGGAAAGAAACAAAAAGGACTAGCAGGACAAGGCATCCCATCCTACTAGAGTGCTCACCACACATCATTCAAGGTGGTGGTAGACCCCCCTACCACCCACAGAAGATGAACCATGTCTTTAAGGTGATATCTCTGAGAGGGAAACAAGTCAAGAGTAAGGAATGGACTCAAGATGCCCTGCCTGGGTGGATGCCAAGTCCTGAAAAGGGACAAACTTCTTATAGCTCAGACTTAAGGAGGGCAAATACATGGCCCAGTGGAGTGATCCTCATTACTAGGCATTCCCATAACCTGGAGATTAACCTAGGAAGCCCTGGAAGCACCATAGGGGTCCCTCTGAATTCAGCAAGAGCAGGCAGCTGTTTGCAGCCCTGAAATCACTTCCAGCTGCTCACAGCAGGTTCACCACCCCGGCAGCCCTCCAAGCAGTGTCCTGCAGGGCTTGCTTGGCTCAAGGGACAGGCTCAAAAGCTGAGCTTGCTCTGTTTCAGATAAAGGTTCTGTGCCCACATAATGGATGTCAGCATTTCCTATAAAACTACATGAGCGAGTTCATTATCATTAAGATAAGACAGAGTACAAGATGTGAACTTTGAAATCCAGGCTTGCAAATCAAATGTGTCCATAACCGATCTCTATAAGAGCATATGTTTGCCCAGATTGTTATTTAGTCCAGAGTTCACAACAGATGAAAACAGCTGACAGCAATGCTACAGTGTTTGTCACAGTGCTAAATGAAGTGACTTTCAAAAATTATTAAAACAATTTAATCTGATTCTTTCCTTCACTGCCATGGACAACTACCTTTACAGAGACAGTAGTACTACACAGGTAATTCAAGAATATATTTACTAGAAAACGAGTAACATCCAGAAAGCACCAACACACCAACTTCAGGGCACATGAGGATGCCAGAGTCGTTAAAGTCATAGGTGACATTTCTTACATAATTTGAGTGAGCAGATAGGATACCAAGGAGACTATCGAAGGATACCAAGACACTAGTGATAGATTATTTTCTTAACACTCCACTTGTTGGCCTCTGCAGCGCACGTGCATTACATTGCAGGGTTTTCATACCATGTACAGGGAATATCAGTTTGAGCAGCTCACTCCTGTCTGTTACCTAAATCTGGGGGGAAAAAAAATATCAAGGAACTTGTAGTAGGTTGGGTTTTTTTCCTTTCCAGAGAGTAAAAGTATCACCACTACAAGAAAACCTGCACAGAGAACATTGCAGAGGCATTTTTTCCAAACAACATTGGCTGACTTCAGTGTTTAAAAGATGTACTTATTTCTCAACCACTTTTAATTTACCCCTCCGTTCTCCTTTTATAGCAACAGCCAGGAAAGTCCTGATGGCATTAAAGCCAACATTTCAACATGGGCACCTAAACTGACTGAGAAACTCCACCGTCAGGCAGCTTCAGGGTTAGACCTACAAAAGCACAGAGCACACATCATTTTGCATCAATTTCAGTGATAAATCAGGGTTTTTACTAGTGGCACATTGGAGAGGTCTGTCTTTTGGGCAACCCTCAGTATTCATGAAGAATGACCTGCAGAATTGTTCATCTTCACCACAAAATATTGAAGAGCCTCGCATTTTTCAAAACAAAGCTCTCAACAGTTAGGCGCTTCGTATTCCCTCAAGATATTAAATATTCTTTAAGCAATGTAAAGACAGAAGCCACTCAGTTCTTGGCTTGAGCCCTGAATCTAAATAGTTATTTACTGGTGGGTCACTCTCTCCTTCCCACACTTGCAGGTGAGGTGGGGAGCAGGTTTATGACCCTGACCCCTTCCCCAGCAGCCCCTACCAGTACGGTTCCCTGCAGTCACAGGGATGCTGTGGGATGCTGCAGTTCTTGCAGCTCATGGTCCGTATCATAAGATGGGAGCGCATTGCTTTGCTTCATGCAATTTTACTTGGTTGAAATACTTCACATCTGTGGCCAGGCTAAATCTGCATACAACCATACTGTCACCAAGGATGTGTCTGGCTCCAGAGCAAGCCTGCTGTCCTGGCACCTGACTCATGGCACAGCCAAGCCTGTTGCCTCTGCTCCTTGGAGCAGCCTTACAGCACCTACACAAAGACACTGCTGCTATCAGGACAAGTGATGCCAGGAGTCCCAGTTCACACCTCACTCTTCCAGAAAGACCCTGACTTAGAACCCATCAAAGCTAACCTATAATGCAGCAAATCTGATATAACATCAGCAGATCCAGCTGCATCAGGCCTCTCTCTTCCCAGGGCCATCACCATTTTCTTTGGCTAGCCAGTGAGACCCCAGTGCCATTCTGTGCAGCAGCACTGCCAAGCTCCGCCTGCAGGCAAACTATAGATACCCGTATCTGGAGCACGGATTTGCCTGCTGC
>NW_010416197.1:617-959 GCF_000710305.1 Buceros rhinoceros silvestris | reverse complement strand
TGCTGAACATGCAGCGGTTGTTTCTCCGTTTAGGTGCACCTCAGATTCCCTTTCTCCTCGCCCCACCTATGCAAGGCAAGATAAGGTTTCCCCGGCTCAGAAACTGCCTCCTAGGAGAGGCACACCAATGTGTGGACCAAGGGACCGGCAAAGGGTGATGGAGAGCTATGCTGAACATGCAGCGGTTGTTTCTCCGTTTAGGTGCACCTCAGATTCCCTTTCTCCTCGCCCCACCTATGCAAGGCAAGATAAGGTTTCCCCGGCTCAGAAACTGCCTCCTAGGAGAGGCACACCAATGTGTGGACCAAGGGACCGGCAAAGGGTGATGGAGAGCTACACCAC
>NW_010416197.1:0-430 GCF_000710305.1 Buceros rhinoceros silvestris | reverse complement strand
GGTGTTCCAGTTTAGACAGGAACAAACCCTCAGGAATAACCAGCCAGATAGATAGGCTTTGCCCTTCCCTGAGTCTTCCAGCTGTGTTTCTATGTATTTAAAAAACTCCAATTAAGACAACCCTAGGTAAACACTCCTATGAAAAAGCATTATTTAACAGCTGTGAGAAACACCCTATTTAATTTGTCTCAGGATTTTAAATGCCACATACATCTAAAGTTTAAGGTAAACCTGACCACCTAAGGGCTCAGCTCAAAGAGCTTACAAAGACAAGGACAACCTCACTTGGCTTTCACTAGGGTTTCAAGGCAGGTTCATATGAGCTTGGCTATGGCATTGCCAGAGGGAGAGCTGCCCCGGAGGAAGAGACCTGATGGAGAAGCAATAGCTGGGAGCAGCCCAGAGGAGCACAAGGCACCCGTAAGTGTTC
>NW_010416196.1:15457-15683 GCF_000710305.1 Buceros rhinoceros silvestris | reverse complement strand
CTGCCCCGCGCTGGGCATCTGGTGTGGGGGACCAGCAAGCAATAGCTGCTGGAGCTCCTCTGAAGCAGCAGAAAATACACATGGCTAAATCGGTAAACACCGTGCAGAGGGTTTTCTCTTTCACTCGCTGCCTCCCGCGAGCTGGCGGCGTAGCTGGGAAAGGGGATGCCACGCTGCCGGGCCAGCTGGCCCGGCCACAGGGCTTCTGTCACGTCACTCGCAGCTC
>NW_010416196.1:9815-15254 GCF_000710305.1 Buceros rhinoceros silvestris | reverse complement strand
AGCCTGGCCTGGCTCAGTGGTGGGGGCTCCTAGCTCGGTTCAGGCATGCTCAGGACCTGCCACCTGCATGCACTCCCCCAGATCCACCAGTGTTTAGCAGCTGCAGAGAAAAAGACCCTTTGGTCTGAGGTGGAGCAGGTCAGATACCAGCATGTACTTCAGACAGTCAAGGCAAAATGCTGTTTATCAGAAGGAAAAGGGCTGGACCTACCGCTGCTGGGAACGAACGTCCTGTTGCACAGCTTTGTGGCAAGCGACCAGTTGATTCCCATCAGACAGCTGGGCACGTCGGGAGGAGCAGGATCTGGAAGGGACATAGAGGTTTAATATAGCACAGTGCAGGGAAGGCCTGTGCCTGGTGAGCTGCTGGTGGCCAGGGCGGGGAGGGAAGCTGTGGTCCTGGCTGTCCTTGGAGCCACTCACGGGCTCTGGCCAGGGCCACCACCCCACAGCTGTAGGCATCTGGAGCAGGAGCACAGGGAGCTGAGGGCCTGAGACCGTGCAAACCACAGCCCCAGAACTGTTCGGTGGGTTCTGCGCAACCCCAGAGCTCACCCCAGGCTGGGCACCATGTCAGATAGGTGCCGAGAGTGCCGTGGGGCAGCAGCTGACTGCCAAGTACGATGGGCACTGACCCCTGTCAGACTAGGCCAGCACACTCGTGCCTGCTGTCACCACCAGCAACGCTGTCACCACCGAGCTGGTTCAGCTCCTAATAACTCAAATGTATCTTAGATAGAAATCAGACAATATTGGCACCTAGTCCATTGTGCATTCCTTCCCCAGTGTCCAGTAAAATAAAAAAAAGAAAACAAACCAGCACTGGCATTTCAAGGCGATTATTCAGAAGGGTCAAGAGACACAGGCTGACACAGAGGAGCTGGACAATGCCAAGACTCTGTGCTGCGCAGCGATGACATGATAAGGCTGTCTGTTACTCAGCAGTGGCTGAGGCAGGGATCAGGCAGTTATAATCAAGTTTTGGGCTTCACTGGCCTTACCTGCCCCGCCTGGCAGCTGCTGCTGGTGAACGTTGGCTCCCCAGAGCCGCCCGGCTGCAGAGCGCTGTGCCTTGCGACTAGGGCCAAACCTCTGGCTGGTGTAAGGCGGGCTAGCAGCACTGAGGCCAGGCAGGCGATGCTGGGTTATGCTAATGAAGGGGCTGGGCCGATCTCCTCATGCTATTTGAGTCAATGGGAGCATTGCTAGGAACTTCAACAAGGGCATGATTTCATCTCGGCGTATGTCATCCGACACCGGAGCAGCCGGGGAGCGGGCGTCTCCTCACTGGCTCTCAGGACAGTGAGGCTCTCCAGAACTTCCCCCACCTATTTTAAGGCTTTCCTCTTCTCCCTCGTGCCAAGCTTGCCAACTGCTCGTTGGGTGGGAAGGCAGCCCTCAGCCTGGGCAGGGGTGCGGGAAAAGTAAGCAGTGAATGTGCACAGCCGTACGGCTGCCCTTAACCGGGACGATCGTCTTGCATCAGGCCAAAGTCATTCCTTGTACTCCGAGTTCCCTGGGAGCGAATGGCAAAGCAGCAGAGGGAACCGCGGCTGCTGAGGGCTGTGTCCACCCGTTGTGGTATTGCACAAGCTGAACTTCAGCCACCCTGTGCCAAGCGATGATGTTACCACCCATGGAATTGAACCAATCCCGAGCTATGGGAAAAATTTCTGTAGAGAAACATCATCTCTGAAGCCATATAAACAAATCAGTTTTGACACAACAGAACAAAGAGCTATAAAAGGAAAGTTTGGAAAAACACCGCTAATGGCAGTAACGCGCCTGGTGCCCGCCAGATGGTATTTCTGTGATTTATATTCCTCAGGGACGCTGGCCTGTGGGTTCCAAAGCAGGGGGGATAGGGAAGCAGCCTGGCCAGATGTTAGGCCACACTTCGCACCCCTTGTCTCAGAAGATGCTCCAGAGCAGGGTGCAGCAGGGCGAGCAGGGTGCTCAGCACAGGGGGCTTTGCCAGAGCTGTGGGCACGGCCGCGCTCCCTGGGCAACAGGAGATTTCTGCTGAAACAGTCCCGGAGCAAAGGCAAAGCAGTATCCGAGACGCCTGCTTCACCTGCACGGCCTTGGCTTTGGGAACAGCCGAGCACAACTGCCATGGCCAGGCAGCTTCACGAGAAACTAATCGCTTCTAATCCAGTTCAACAACTTCAGCCCTTGGGAAAACACAGCTTACCTTTCTGTGGGCCTGGGAGGAGAGACCTCCGGATGTCAGGCTTAGAAGCCATAAATTAAACTTGTATTAGGGACTGAAATCCTTTCTCTGCTTTGGGAGGCAGTTTCAGAGAGCAGAGGAGCAATGACCTCTGAGCAGGTGGAATCCACAGCAGAGGAGCAGGGCCCCCACCTGCTGAAACAGCACCGTTACCAGGAACGTCGTTCCAGCAAGACCAGCTCTTACTGGATTCCAGTTTTTGGTTTATCCTTTCTCCAAAGATCTGTTTCTCCAGCACACCATCTCGGAGAGCAACAGAACATCGCGAGCTGCTGCTCTGTGGAGCACCCTGTGATTTCGATGAGCAGAAACCCTGAGATCCCAGAGAGCCTTTGGACAAGCGTAAGCTGGGTCTGTCCCTTCGGACCCGTTGACAATTTAATCAGACCAACGTAAAAAGGGGAGGTCACATGGGGCAGCCCCTACTCCTACCCCTTCTCCACCGCTTTGCTTGTCAACCCCCTGTTGCCTTCATCAGCTGCCCCCGCATGCTCCCCCGCCGCACGTGCACGCTGCAGCTTGCCCGTAGAGCTCCCCAGGGCCACGGGCTCTGCTCGCTCTCCCGCTACCAGGGCCAGCCCCGCAGCCTGGCACTTTCCAGGGGGCCATTGCCCCGGTACCACGGGTACCCGAGGCTGGATTTGTACCACAGCTACACTGTCCCTCTCCGGCAGCAGGTTCTTCCTCCCCAAACTTGCAGAGCAGCAAAGACATTTGAAGTAAAGTGAAAACAGACTCTTGGCCGCTGCACACCCCCTTCACAGGAGGCTCACGCACACCGTGGGAGGTTTCTGGGTTGCTGCTTTGAAAAGCTGTTTGAGGTCAGGCTGACTCAGTGTTTCCCAAAAGGCAACAACCCTCATTGTTTCGGTGCAGGTCTAGAGCGGCCGCCAAGCACCTCCCAGTGCAGGGGGGTCTGCTCCGAGCCCCAGGGAGAGAAGTAGCTGCTTTAGGCACAGGTAGAGCCAGGTTAGACCTGCTCCCCCAAAATTCCGATGCAAACTGCAGCTCTCTGCTTACCTTTCCCCCACAGCAGGCAGCCACTTCTGCGAAGCCAGGGGACAATCCTGGGAGATGAGGAGAGGACATGCCTGCGGCAGCCCACACTCCCCATGAATTTCTTGTTCCTCACTTTGCAGGTAGCCCCTGCAAAGAGCTCCAGAGCCTGCATGTGCAGTGTTGGAGACAGCAGTCTCCAGCGCACATGGGAAATGAGCCTTCTTGGCCACCAAGAGCCACGTGCCCTGCTGGAAGGGCTGCGGGTCAGGAGTCAGGCTGGCTGGCCCACGCAGAGCCCAGCACTCACGTCCTTTGGGGAACTGCAGTTTCCAGTTCCTCTGTGGGACACGCTGGACCCCCAGTGCTGAACCCTCTGCTGGGGTTTGGTCCCCACACTGCACCAACCTCCTTCCCAGGCTGCAGCGGGTGGCCGTTGCTCTCCCGTGTGGGGACAGAAGGGGCCAGGGCAGCTGGAGCAGCAGAGATGGGCTCCCGAGGCAGCTTCAGGCTGGGCGAAGAGAGGGAGCGAGCTCCCAAGCACCGGGCCCTGCTCTAACGTTTCCAGCTGCAAGGAGACGGGTTACAGAGAACCAGTGCAAGCAACCTTGCCTCCTCCCAAGGAAAATTCAAGGCTAAATGCTCGTTCCTGCCATTCCTCTATCATGGGGCAGTCGCACAGGCTGTGCAGCCTTCTCAGGAAAGCCCACAGCTTTCACAAGCTGAGATACAATACAGCTCTCCCCTGGGCTCGTGCCCACAGATCCCCCCAGCACAGGCTCCATGCCCTCGAGACCTGAGCATCCACCACCAAGCCCCCATAAGACCTCAGATGCCCCCTTCTCCCAGCCATGCGGGTGAAGGGCAGGAAGGGTTTTTCCATGGGGGCAGATGGCTGCAGCCCCCCACTTGCCTGCTGCACACCAGCCCCATGGGCTCACCACAGCGTGCACAGGCTTGATGCCGGGACCCAAAGGGCCAGGACGATGGGGGCAGCACTGGAGCATCAATGGCATGGTCTCCAGCCAGGGCCGTGCCCGGGGGTGGCAGAGCTCTCCCCATTCCCCAGGGCTCCTTTGGTACCTGGGCGCTGGGGTTCACCATCTTCTTTCCAGCCTGTCCAAAAGAGCCATCTCCACATGGAGCACTACCAAACCATTTATTGAGAAGAGTGCGGGGTAGCCGGGCTGCCCAGGACCCCTCTGCAGCTGACCACACATCTGGGGAGAGGCGTGCAGCCTCGGCATGGTGCCGCCAGCCTCTCCTCTGCCGACGGGCATTCACACTGCCAACCCGGACATCTTCCACAACACCTCATCCAACGGGGAGATGTGGGTGCTCGTTTCCTGGAGGGAAAATGTGTCCCCGCTCTAGCGAGGCCAGGGAGGTAAGGCTGGCAGCGCGATGCCTGCGTGCTCGACAGCCGGAGGGAGGAGGAAGCAATCCAGCACAGTTGCTGAGCAAACAGCTCTGAGCTCCGGGGGCTGGTTCATGGTGGGCACTGCCCAGGAGGGGTGGTTGGGCTGCACCATGCTCCACTTTGGCCTTTGGCTGCTGCTGGCTTCTGTCACAGAACCTGCAGCCACCCCCCGAGAGCAGAGCTGCCCGATGTGGGTGCTCGTTTCCTGGAGGGAAAATGTGTCCCCGCTCTAGCGAGGCCAGGGAGGTAAGGCTGGCAGCGCGATGCCTGCGTGCTCGACAGCCGGAGGGAGGAGGAAGCAATCCAGCACAGTTGCTGAGCAAACAGCTCTGAGCTCCGGGGGCTGGTTCATGGTGGGCACTGCCCAGGAGGGGTGGTTGGGCTGCACCATGCTCCACTTTGGCCTTTGGCTGCTGCTGGCTTCTGTCACAGACCCTGCAGCCACCCCCGGAGAGCAGAGCTGCCCCACGCCGCTGCCAAAATCCTTGTCTGAGCAGAGAGCGGCTGCACGCAGTCCTGGGAGCGAGCGCTTGCTCAGTCCACATCCATGGCTTGGAAAAATAAATAAACGGGTATTTCTGTCACAGGGAGGAACAGCATTTAAAAAACGCTTCCTAAACCTGTCTGCAAAGGCGAGCAAGTGCTGCTCATCCCAGAGCACGGTGTGACCGCTCCTCGGGGCTCCCCTTTGCTCAGCCCTCCCTGGAGGAAACGGGCAGCGTGGCCTGGCAGGCGCGGGCAACGTGGCACACGGCTGCACCATGCTGGCTGAGCCCCAGCCCGCACCCAG
>NW_010416196.1:9338-9664 GCF_000710305.1 Buceros rhinoceros silvestris | reverse complement strand
CCGGTCCCGCCACCCCCCGCCCCGCCGAGTGTGCCGCAGTCCCACCAGGAAGCACTCGCGACACCCCGTCTGACATGTCTATTTACACGAGAAGAACCAGAGACACAGGGCGAGGAGCCAGCACAGCCAGCCGCCAGCACGGGCACTGCCCCTGCGCGCTGCCAGGACGGGGCGGCTGGGTGCACTGCCCAGCCGCTGGCAGGAGGCAGGACCCCTCCCTTGCACCAGGCGAGGGCAGAGCCACTTTGCAGGCATCATATTGTCAGGGGTTGGGAGCAGCAGCAGGTCCCTGGCTGCACAGACAGTCCAGAGATAGGTGGGGGGGC
>NW_010416196.1:7445-9187 GCF_000710305.1 Buceros rhinoceros silvestris | reverse complement strand
TCGTGCCCTGGCAGCAGCCACGGGCAGGGACCCATGCCAGCTGGGGAGGCACAGCCCAGGCAAGTGTCCATCCTGTCTTAGTCGTTCTCGTTCTGCAAGGGAGAGAGGGGAGAGCAAGGGTGAGGTGCCAGGGGCTGGGCCAGGTGGGACACAGCCCCTCTCAGAGCACTCTGGGCCACCTGATAAGTGTCCCCTGCCGTGCCGCCTCACCTCCATTTTGCTGTATATCCAGCTGAGAAGCTTTGTCACTCGTGTGTAAACACCAGGCTTGTTCTTCTGGCCACATCCTGTCCCCCAGCTCGTCACCCCGGCCACATACCAGCGGCCGTCATCCTCGCAGACCAGGGGCCCTCCGCTGTCGCCCTAGCACAGAGGGGCAGGGCAGTGAGGAGACAGGAGATGTCCCTCTGCTCATACCCAGGCAGGGGACACCGGTGTGTTGGAAAAGTGGGCAGCCCTGTGATCTCGCAGCACTTGCCTGGGGGGGACCATGTGCCCCTGGCTCACCTGGCATGCGTCCTTCCCTCCCTGCAGGTACCCAGCGCACATCATCCGTGGGGTCAGGTAGCCCTCGTACACCTTGTCGCTGTTGCAGATCTTGTAGTCAATCAGCTTCACCTCGGCCTCCCGCAGCTTTGGGGACGTGTTATCTGCAAGGCAGGAGGAGCCATGGGGCAGGGTGGGCTTTGACTCCCACCGCCTGGGGAGCCCTCCACAGCACCAGGCGTTTCTGTGGCAGAGAAGGGGGAGGCTGGTGTTTCCTGCAGAGCCACACAGCTGGGAGGGCAACTGCTGCCAGTCACCCCTGCAGGAATGAATACAGCCCCCAAATACTGCAGCAGAGCCACGCGAGGGTCCACAGGTCGGGCTGTGGCACATGGGAACTGCCTGTGGAGAGCCATGTCCTCCCTCACCTTCATTCTCCCTGGTCTTCCCAAAGCCGGTGATGAAGCAGGACCTGCCGGTCTGGAATCGCTGGCCGTACATGGGGAGGCAAGCTGGGCGGACCTGAGCTGGAGGGAGGCGTGATGAAAACCAGGAGAGGAGAGGAGCATGAGTCATCCCGGAGCAAAATAGCTGCTGCAGTCACCAGCCCTGCCACTAGGAAGGAGCGTGGGGGCAGGAAAAGATCCCCTCTGCACCCATCCAGGCAGGGTCCCTGCCAGCCCCCCACCACGCTGCCCCATGGGGCACAGCAAGCGGCACGATGGTAGCCTCACAGCTGAGCCCATGGCTGGGTGTGCCAGGCCCTGCCAGGGAGGGTGGACCAGATCCTGACAGGGACAGGCGGGGGACAGCAGCGTGGCCACAGCAGGGCGGGATGCTCCAGCTGGCAGCAGCCCAGGGAATGGCTCCGAGGGGACGCGAGCTGCCTCTTGCTCCTGCCCATCCCCGGCCACTCTCTGCGCCCCCGAACACCAGCCCCAGTCCAGCCCAGCCCTGCTGCTTGGCAAACCAAGAGGCATCACCTGAGAGCGTCAGCGGCCTAGAGAGCTTCATGAGAGCGATGTCGTAGTCATCGTGATCGTCGCTGTAGTTGGAGTTGATGATGACCTGGGAGACGGGGATGCCCTCTGCCTGCTGCTTCAGGTCCGAGACCCCACCGTACACCTTCCAGTCGTCGAGGATCTTCATGCTGTTCCTGGGCAGGGGGAGGTGAGGGCAGCAAGGAGTGAGACGCGGGGCTGAGCGCTGGCTGCGCCGGAGCCATGGGCTGGAGTGCAGCGCGGCGGGCAACTGAC
>NW_010416196.1:5877-7384 GCF_000710305.1 Buceros rhinoceros silvestris | reverse complement strand
GCCCCACTGTGCGTCGATGATGGTCCCGCCGCAGATGTGGATGGGTCCGTACTGCACGCTGACTTGCCAGGGCCATTTGCTCACCGAGGTTTCCTTTCCTCCGATGATCCGGCCAGAAATCCTCTGCCCACAGGCTGGAGGGGAGAGCAGGGTCGGGAGGAGGGCTCAGGGGGAGGGCAAGGGGAGGGAAACATGCACAGATCCCCACCACCCCAGGCACCCCAGGTGGTGCTCGGTGCATCGGCAGGGGCAGCAGACCCCACAGGAATGCAGTCTGCGCAGTTTTCTATCGCCCAGAAAGTTTGATGGGAAGTGCCCTGTTTGCCCAAGCCGGTGCAAAGAAGGAGAAGGAGGAAACCGCTCCCGAGCAGGGGTTTGGCCCTGCCGGCCCCTGGCCAGCCAGCCCCTTACTTGTGCATCGCAGGGAGACGTACTTTCCTGTGAGACACTGTGAGCTGCAGGAGAGAAGAGGGAGACTCAGGCTCAGCCCCGGCTCTGCGGCACCTGGGCAGGGCCATGGCCAGGAGGCGACGCTGCCTGGTACCTGTTGAGGCTCTGCTGGATAGTCTCTCGCTCCTCGGTCACCGTGAGGCTCTTACCAGAGACGTGTAGGGGAACATAGTCAGTCTGTGATGCACTGAGAAAGGAAGGAGACATGGCAGTGAGGGTCCCCCCAGCTAGGCACTGCCCGCCTGGTCCCTGCCTTCTCAAAGAAGGGACTCCCAAAGAGGCTCCACACGCTAAACTGGGGGGGACAGACCAAAATGCCCAGAGCAGCACTGGCCACGCAGCCTTCCAGCGGAACAGCACCACGCTGGGGGAGGGGGCACAGCGGCCCGTGCACCCGGCTAGCAAAGGAAGGCCAGAGCAGTGCCAGAGGGCTGGAAGGGCCACAGTGCCTGAGCACAATCCTCAGGGGAATTACTTCTGAAATCCCAGCTGCTGGCAGGTCTTTCTGGAGAAGGAGTCGTTCCAGGAGCTGCTGCACACCGGCAGCCACTGGCTCTCAGCGCTGGAGTAGATGTAGAGCAAGGACCCGTCAGATGTGAAGCGCACTGCGGGGATGGACAGAGGGGTCAGTGGTACCCAACGGCCCCGGGTCCCCGTGCTCCCACCACCCCAGCTCCCAGGGCCTCACCGCAGCCCAGCTCGTCGCTCCGCTGGGAGCAGTCGACGATGCCGTCGCAGCGCACTGGGCTGTCCTTGCAGCTCTCGGCAGGCTCCTTGTACACGATGCCAGTCTGTGAGCGCCAGAACATAACTGGAAGCAAGCGAACGCCGCGGTGAGGCCGGGGCTGCTGGCGGGGGCTCGCTGTGGGTGAAGGTGCCATGACCCACCCGGACAGGAGTCCGGAGGAGGTCTGCCACAGGGGCTCTCCCAAGCTCCAGGCATGAGCTCGGGCACAGGGCTGCATTTGAGCCACGACTGAAGAGCTGTGGGATGCAGGTTAAGGACTGGGCAGCCCTGAGCATCACCAGGGCAGCCCAGCAGCATACAGTTCAGCTG
>NW_010416196.1:4633-5782 GCF_000710305.1 Buceros rhinoceros silvestris | reverse complement strand
CTGGGCAGCCCTGAGCATCCCCAGGGCAGCCCAGCAGCATACAGTTCAGCTGCTGCGAGCCTCTCTCGCTGAACCCGCTTCCAGCTCGTGCCTGCAGAAAGGGCCGTTCGCCCCACCGAATGCTGCAAGCCCACCAGCAGCAGCAGCTGGATTCACGAGGAGTAAAGCCATTTCCCCATGGCTGTGCCACCCACGGACTGCACTTTGTGTGAGGGGCCTGTGCTTCAGGCAGAGCGAGTGCGGGTGCTGCTGGGCTGCCTCGTCAAAGCAAGCACGGGAAAAGGAAAGCGTGGTGCAGCCCCACCAGATACCTCAGGCAGCCCTAGCAGCGGAGCTCCTTTTCCCAGCCATCCTCCTCCTGTCTGTCCACCAGATGTCAGGAACACCCAGAATATAGGGAGGGAACATCTCTCCTGCTCCCTCCAGCCCCAAGGGTTTCCCTGGGGCACTCTCCACCCTGGGTCTCCCCAACCTCTGCCAACCCCCAGCCCCTCTTCCACCCAGGGAGCCTGTCTGGGACCCCACTCACACAGCAGGATGAGGGCAACGAGCAGCACGATGAGGACGGAGACACAGAAGATGAGCGCAAGCCGTCGCTGGCTCATGCAGGGAGTTCTGAACATGGAGGATCCTGGCAGCAGGGCACAGGCAGGGTCAGGGGAAGTGGCTGCCTCCCCAGGATACCCACCGGCACATGCCAGGAGCTCCTTGGCTCCTCATGTGCCTGGCTTTCTCGAGGACACACAAGACACAGGAGAGGAGGGCCACGCACACCCCGCACCACCCCATAATATCCCACATCCTGCCACGGTCACTGTCCTCTCCTTTGCCCCCAGTGCCCCTCACACCCGCAGGTGAACACCAGCCCGTGGCTGAGGCTTGAGCCAGCAGTGGGCACAGACACCTGCTCCCTGCCTCCCTCCATCCCTCCTGGGGCCAGGGCGGCCAGAGCCTGCCCTTGGCACATCCTTACGTGAGCTCTCGCAGGTCGCGCAGGGGGCCGGGGCTGCCCTGGACTCCGGGCTGCAGGGCTTGAAGCTAATGCCGAGGACGCTTTCTTGAGGCTGCGGAGGTCGGATGCTGAAGATGCTGCGGACTGCGGAGGCATGGAGGCTGGGGGGGGCAGTGCTGGGCGGTGCCGGGGGCTGG
>NW_010416196.1:0-4554 GCF_000710305.1 Buceros rhinoceros silvestris | reverse complement strand
GCGTGGCTGGGCTAGCCTGGGGTCTGGGAGCAGAGGGGACCGTTACTGGCACGGAGAGTTACTGCTGCAGTGCCTCTTTCCGTACCACGGAGTCTGAGCTGTCCCCCATCCGGGACGGCTGAAAAACCTGTCACAGAGCCTTGCCCCTTTAGTGGGTTGTCGGCTAAATATCCCCACGGACTGCTCTGATCAGAGCAGTCACCGGGTCTTTGGCATCGGGACAGTCATGCTGTGGCCCAGTTCTACGGGGCTAGTGCCCCAATTTATGCATCTATCCTTAATTAGCCATTTGAAAAATACATTGCAATTTCCAGCTGTTATTTAGTAATACTTAATAATCAGCCCTGAAACGTCCTGCACCCTGGAATGCTGCTCTGCAGTTGTGTCACTCCTGATCCATGAATTTGCAGAAGAATATGTATTTGTTTCCTTTCCTCAAGAGACACTCTTCCAGGCGCTCCTCAGCTTCAACCAGCCAGAGAAGCGAGAGCTGCCGTCTTCCTTCAGAGAGGACCTGGGTACAAAGCCAGGCTTCCTCCGCCGTTTGCAGCACACCCCTCTGGAAGCCTGGCTCTGATTTCTGGGCCTGCAGCTGCCAGGGATGGCGGTTCCCCATCACCAGCAAGCATCCCCTTCCCTGCCGAGCCCGCGAGCAGCGCCTGGCTGGCTGCCCGGCTCTGGGGCAGAGCAGGAGGTGGCTCTGATTTCTGGGCCTGCAGCTGCCAGGGATGGCGGTTCCCCATCACCAGCAAGCATCCCCTTCCCTGCCGAGCCCGCGAGCAGCGCCTGGCTGGCTGCACGGCTCTGGGGCAGAGCAGGAGCAGCAGCCGAGCTGCCCCTGCCAGCTGGATTTTCTCTACCTTCGCGTTTCCTGCCGGGAATCAGGAGCCCTAATGAGCACGTCGGGAGCCTGCTCAGGCTCATGCTTTGTAAATATGGCTGTGCCCTTTCTTGCAATGTGGTGGTGTAACTTCCTGGGCATTATCCCCTGAGTCACACGCACCCTGACCTGGCCACGCACGCTGCCCGCACAGGGTCTGCCTCAGCCCTTGAACGAGCATCGCGGGGACGCGACACCTCTCGTAACCTACGGAGCCCTCACAACTGCCTGCAGCCTGCCTGCAGCCAGGCAGTGGCTGCAGAGCCGGCAGGCCCAGCACCTCGGGCTCCCGGGGAGGCTGCCTGATCACCCGCCCTGGCCAGCAGCGGGGTGTGTCAGGCCACCCCCTTACACATGGACCTCCTCCTGCCACCTGCAGGGCCCTGGCATGGGAACTGCTGGTCTCTCCTGGAGAGCCATCGAGAGCCACCTCTCCTCCTGCAGCAGGGGATGGGGACCCAGGGAGCCCCCTGCACGCACAGGGAGGAGCAGAGGCAGTGTGTTTCGCAGCATCACCCATCCCCTCCCCGCCAGACAGCAGTAACAAGCCTGGATTTGCTCAGCCCACAGCGAAGGCCAGTTTTCCCTGCGGCTGGGTTTCACGGCAGGCGTGTGGGAAGCCCAGGGCAGCATGTGGCAGGCTGCCTTCTTGTGGGCTCTCCCAAAGGTGCCAGGGAGCCCCAGACAGCCCCTCAGTGTGTTCTGTGGGGCTGCGGTGTCCCGGTCCTGTCCTCCCCTCAGGAGGCTGAGCTGATGGGATCTGAGCTCTTGCAGCAAGTGTTGCACACCCGCCCCATGAAACACCCCTGGGTAAAGCGTTTGCACTGAGTGGAGCCAGGGCTGCAGCAGGGCTTTGCAGAAACAGAGCAACACGGGCGCCAGGAGCCCTTCCTAGGAAAAGAATTTCTCCTGCCAGTGTGAATGAGGTTTTTGTGCCCAGCCAGACAGTCCTCTTCACAGGAACATTTGTCTGTTATCTCCACATGCCTCATGCTGCAGCAAGCGCAACCCTTCGGTTATCAGAGCAGCAGAATTAGCGCTGTTAAGGACAAACCTCTCCATTGTACCAAAATACACAGCCCAGCTTCACCAGAAAGCCAGTGATGCTGGATGCTAAGGCGCTTCCATCTCCAGCTTGAACCATTTCAAACTCAAACGGAGATACGCTGTAGGTTAAATCACCCTCATGAACCCTCAGCAGGGAACACATGCCTCTTACACTCGATGACCTATTAGCTGCTTATTTCCTTTAAAGTCTAAAATCTGAGTATTTTCTTAGGTCTATCACAAAGCTCACAAAACTTTTACCACAGGCTCGTGGTAACCAGCACAACAGGTTGCTGTTTTATAGCCACGGGAGCAGAGAACAAACAGCAGCAGCTTTACAAAGACACTTCTGTTCAGGAGCGTGTGTTACCCCGGTGAGTGAGCTGCGACTGCTGCCCACAAAACCTTTACTCATCCTTTGCTGGCTTTTGAGTAAAAGTCAGACCCGGAGCCATGCCTGTCGCTCACGCGCGGCTGCAGTTCAAGCCCTTTTTCTGACGTCCTTGCTGCAAACCTTCCCCCAGCCACCAGAGCCTTCAGCGCTGCTGTGGGCTGGCCTCTGAAAGTGGGGAGGGGGGGTCCGCCAGCTCCTTCCCATGGCAGGGCTGACGTTCAGACAGCCACGGAGGAGGGATGCGGGGGACACGGGGCCCCCTGGCCAGCTCGGCTCGCCTCGTGTCCAGCCCAGGCTGCCAGGAGAGATGAGCAGACGGTGCCTGTCTACAACGGGAACCCTTTGCTAAACCTGTCATGAGCATAAACAGCACCTCACTCCTTCACTCTGTCCTGCTCCAAGGCTTTGAGCACAGCTGGGAAAAGCACTATGCTGTAGGAGCAGCGCTGGAGGGGCCTGTCCCCTCTGCACCATGAGCTGCCACGGGTGCTTACCTCCAGCTTGACTCCTTGCCACGGAGGGATGCTCACCAAATCCACACCAGCAGAGGACAATCACCAGGGGAAAGGTGGCCTGAGCTGGGTTCGGGACTCGGATCCACACATGGTGGGAGGGAAGGTGGGGGGCCCCACCAACAGCACCCTCAGTTTTGGAGTGGGAGGGAGAGCAGAAGAAGCTGGGCAACACCTGGGGTGTGGCAACCAGACCTAGGGCCCAGTCGTGTCTTGGAGGAGCAGAGGGACGGAGCAGCTACCCCAAATTTGGAGCATCAAGGGTGGAGGGAAGCAGTTTGGCTTAAACAAGCTGGAAGGAGGTGAGCTCAGCAGCCTGCCCCTCACCATCGCTCTCTGCTGCTCACAGCTCATTGTTGGGGGCCAGGAGCTGGCTCCTTCACCTGCTTGCGCAGCGCCGATTGTCCACCACGGATCAGCTGAGTGAGCACACACCAGAGCACTGTCCTTGTGCTCACGCGAGACAAAACCCTCCCGAGCCTGTGAAAGGCCCATTCCCCCAGTGACACCCATCCCACTCGAGCATCACAGCTGAGCAGTGTCTCCCTGGGAGCAGGCAGACCCCCAGTCCCAGGGACCAGCTGGGCAGGAGTGGAGGGAGGACACAGACGCCCAGACCCAGACGCTAAAGGGGCAATGCACGGGGAGGTGAAATCCCAAAGCACACGAGGGCCATTTTGCAAGCGCAGACGACAAGCCGTGTGGATTGAGTCAGCCCCACCTGGCCAGGGACAGGTCGCCCTATGCCAGTGCGAGCAGCTTCTGGCAGCGATCAGAAAATGTTCCAGGGCGTGAGTAATCACTGCTCACCCCATGCCATGGATGGGCAAACCGAGGGAAGATGAAGGGACTCTCCTGCAGTTGCAGAGCTGAGGGTGGCACATGGGTCTCCTAATGGCCCATTTAATCCAAGCGACACAGTCAAAGTGGACCAGTGGGGATGCCCAGTATGAAGAAATTGTCCCCACACGTGGGCATCCCAACTCCTGCCCTGCCTTCCACAAGACGCAGAGCTGCTTCCTGCTTTCGGGGCTGCTCGGAGCTGGGATCACACTGCAAAGCCATGCCGGGCACAGGCTGCCCCAGCCAGGACCCAGCCAGCACGTGGCACGAGCCCACTCTGCCCCTGCTCCAGGCTGCCTCTGAGGCACCCACACGCCAAGGGGCAGGAAGAGGGTAGCTTTTACACCTGGATCTGCCTCCCCTCGAGCCCCATCCACCCCGTCACTGCTCGCTTTGCACGTTCCGGACATTGCTGGCAGCCAGCAGCCCTCGGCACAGTAATTACCCGCTGCCTCACCCGGGCAGGCTGAGCCCAGTGCCCAGCCAGGGATGGATGTTTTCCTCATGACGGGATGCTCTGCAAGGTCCCACAGCCGAGACCAAGCAAGCACCGGCCAACCCAGCCCAAAAATAGCACGGGCAAAACTGTCAGGAGAACGAGCAAGAGAAACCAGCAGGGTCGAGGCCACCAGCATGCTGCCACTGCTACCAACACGCTGGCAGGAGGTACCAGCTCAGGAACGTGCAGTGCCAAGCAGCACCAGCTCCCACCAGCAGCACCTGCCTGCTCTACCATCTGATCCCCCCGGTTCACAAATCCACTCCAGCACTGAAAACAGCAGTGCCAGGGGTCCTGATGCCTCTGCTGCCAGCATGGGGCTGGCACTGGGATGCTGGTGGCAATCTTCCTCCCTCTGTGTACCAAGGGGGTGCCAGTG
>NW_010416195.1:20664-21072 GCF_000710305.1 Buceros rhinoceros silvestris | reverse complement strand
CCTTTTTCCCCGCTCCTGCCTGCAGAAGACAGCCCAGGGAAGGAGCAGTATTCATCACTGAGGACAAAGAACACCAGGTTTGCCACCAGACAGCACACCCACCTCCCCAGCAGAAGGGATGTTCGTATATTAAAGCTAATTAATTCTCCTTGGCTGTAAAGACAGCCCTCACAGCATCCTGCAGACCACGCCAGCACGGAGCGGGGGAAAATCCACACACTAATGTGATCTGCTTCGGTGTGCTTGGAGTCGAACAGTGCGGCTGCAGACTCCTGGATGAGGCCCAAAAAGGTGCTGGACCCAGGCAGCACTGGGTAGTAGATGGCCTGTGCGTGTGACAGGCAGCGTGGTGGGAGCTGGGGGGTCCCCAAAACCACCCCGGGATGCGGGGGGGGGCTGGGGATGCTC
>NW_010416195.1:20066-20542 GCF_000710305.1 Buceros rhinoceros silvestris | reverse complement strand
GGCGACAGCAGCTCCTGAACACGGGTCTGCCCTCGATGCCCAGCGCCGCAGTGATGCTGTGCTGCGAGGACAGACAGCCCAGCACCAAGGGGTCCAGCGCTGAGACCCAGCGCAGCCTCAGTTTCCCCAGCAAGGCTGAGCTTTGCTGACCCCACCGCACTGGGGTGGGAGCTGGGTGATGTGCCTGGGCAGGATCGGTCCATCCTCCTGCCACCGAGTCCTTTCCCAGGCACCTGCCACTTCCTCCGGCAGGGCAGGATCCGGCTCACCCGCACTTAGCCTTGTGTTTAGCAAGACCGTAAGGTCAAAAACACGCTGACTTGGGATAAAATGTCCTATCCTGAGTGTTTGTCCTGCGCTGCGGTTTGGGGTTTCCCTCCGAGGCGCTCAGCATCGCCTGCTCAGCAAACCTCCGCAAACAGCCGCGGGCTGTGGAAGGACAAACTGCCTGTTCCCAGGGACGGCGACTGTGCCGA
>NW_010416195.1:19113-19910 GCF_000710305.1 Buceros rhinoceros silvestris | reverse complement strand
CGCCACCTCCCACGGCGGTGATGAGCATCAAAGCCAGCGGAGTGTTTGGCATCCACCGCGTCCCTGGCAAGCGCACCGAGTGCCACCCACGCCGAGCGAAGCCATTACAGCTCTGAGTTCGGTGCAATCGGGAACCGGTTGATCTAGGCTCGTTATAACCCCCCGAACACCTCCCTGCTGAGCCAGGGTGGCAGGACCGAGCCCAGCGGGGGTGCTCGCCCTCCTCTCCCCTCCTGTGCGGGCGGTGGGAACCTGCCTGCGTCATCCCGAAGCAGATGTCACACTTAATGGGGAAGAAATTGCATGAAGCTTTTCCCTCTCCGGGAGAGCTTTCCCTGTCATCCAGCGGCACTTTCCCTCACCCTGAGAGGGGGGAAAAACAAACCCCAACAACATAAAAAGGCTGGAAAGGGAATTGGGTTCAGCTACAAGGACACAACACAGGGCTCCCGCTGCATTCCGCAGCCCCTGCCCCGCTGCAGGGCTGGGTTTATCCCCACGGATAACAGCGGCTCTGCCTTTCCCACGGCGAGCTGCGGGTAACGAGTGACATATCCCCTTACTGCCTCACCACCCGAGTGGAAATGAAAACTCACTGCACAAACAGAGAGCCCACGTACAGGATGTCACACAGACGGCTCGCTCTCCCCGTTTCGCTGGTTTGATACAGTCACGGAAAAACCAGCCCCGACCTTGTGCAACTCGGGGCTTATAAATAGCAAGGCGGCACGGGAACCCAGCAGGGCTCCGCACCGCCCCGTCTGCGCTGGGACGACGCTGCCAAAACCCACCGCGGG
>NW_010416195.1:18302-18983 GCF_000710305.1 Buceros rhinoceros silvestris | reverse complement strand
AGTGGTGCTGCTGGAGGCACCGTGTCCCGCCACATCCCACCGCTGGGACAGGCACGACCTGGCCAGGGCACCCCAGCACCGGCTGTGGGCTGCAGGGCTCGCACACAGAGCTGCTGCTTCAGCCTCGAACCGTCCTCCCGGCACCTTCCCACCTTCGTTTGACTCAATTTGTGCAGCACTTTTCCCCCAGGCTGTGCCCCCCTCTGCAGAGTACTGGAAGGTGCTTGAACCACCCTCAGAAACAGGAGTGGTACATGCAGGAGAGCGATGCCCACCCCTGGGGCTGGGATACCGCTCCAGTGCTGCCCCTTCCCACCCGTTGGCACCTGAAAAAAACACTCCACAAAGCAGGGCTGAGGGGAGAGGTTGCAATAGAGGACTTTGCAGCATGGCCAGAGCAGGGCAGCAGAGCTGGGGCAGGGTCTGGAGCACAATGTGCTGAGGAGCGGCTGAGGGACCTGGGGAGGTTGAGCCTGGAGCAAAGGAGGCTCCGGGGAGACCTTCTGGCTCTGACAACTCCCTGACAGGAGGGTGCAGTGAGGGCAGGTCAGTCTGTTCTCCCCAGGAACAAGCGACAGGACGAGAGGAACCAGCCTCCAGGTGTCCCAGGGGAGGTTGAGGTTGTCCCTGAGGAGCCATTTCTGTCCCATTGGGGTTGTCCCGGCTGCCCAGGGCAGGGGT
>NW_010416195.1:14576-18228 GCF_000710305.1 Buceros rhinoceros silvestris | reverse complement strand
GTGTGGAGGTGCTGCTGAGGGACAGGGGGCAGTGGGGACCTGGCGGTGATGGGGAACAGGGGGACTCGAGGAGATCAAAGGGCTTTTCCAACCCGAACCATCCTGTGATTCTATGAAATGCTCCCGGTGCACAACTCTGCTGCCAGCAGGACCCTGCCCCATCGACACCCCCGTGCCTCAGCTGCCACACACCCACTCCTGTTCCATAACAGGCCAAGATGCTGCACAGGGGCCAGACAACCGCTTGCACCTGGGGAGGGCGGCTGCGCCGGCGGGGTGATGGACATGCCCGTGCTGGGCGATACATGGACAGCTTGTGACTGGGGCAGGAGCTGTGAAGGGCCACTGCTAGCTGCAGGCACAGGGCTCTGTGTTTCAGTTCCCAGGACAGCAAGGCAAGGCTGGGATGAGCAGATGCTGGTTGCTCAGCAGCAACCACCAACCAGCCTCACCCCTTTCCCACGAGAGGCTCGGCCTAGAGCCACATGGCAGGGTGCAAGAGCAGGCGTTTCCTACATCCTTCCACCAAAAATGTTATTTGGAGCAGTAAAACCTGAGGGGGAATAAGAATTCTCTGTGCAAAGGGAGAAGGAGCAGCACCAGGCTCCGGCACGCAGAGCTTCATCTACCTGGCTTTGTCAGGGGCTTGGGGCCCTCTGTATACCTCAGAGGGAATTCGGGGACATTGCAGCTGAGATCAAAAGCAGGAGATGAAACTTCCTGAGGCCCACAGGGCACCTTGCCCTGGCACCCTGCCCACAGCCCCAGGCAGCGCTTCCCCACCCAGGGTGCAGGAGACCCAGCCCTGCTCACACCCACCAGCCTCCCACATCTGCCAAGAAGCAGTTAGTCTGCTAACGAGCACGTCATCAACCATGAGCCAGACTCACCTCAGCTGTCCTGGGCAGAGCTAAGGCCTTCTCTGTGTCCCCTTTGGTGTGTCCCCGCTGGGCATCTGCAGCTTGTTCCATTACCAAACCACGGGACCGGTTTGGGGTTTGCTTCCCCGCTCCATACAGCGACAGGGACACGCGCTGGTGGTCACAGCTGTCAGGTCCCCAGAGACAGCCCTTATCACCTCCCCCAGAGCCCGGCTCAGGGGCACCTCCCACCTGCCAGAGACGCGCTTCATCCCGTCACATCATGAACCTCCCTTTGGCATCTGTCCCCAGCTGCTTTTGCCCTATCTCTGCTGTCACTTCCAGCACTCAGAAACCAGCCCCCAAGCCCCAGATGTGCCCCTTGGGGGAGGAGCTGGAAAGGAAACCAAGCTCCTGGGGCTGGTATTCGGGACTGTCCTGCTATTCCCAGGCTCAGCAGGTTTCCCTGGGAGCCTCCCAGTCTCCTCCCAGTCCAGGCATCCCACAAAGGTTCATACCTGGAGCTCACAGTCCAGGATAAGGAATCACCAGCAAGAATTTGCTCCTCGGGTCACAGCCTTGAGGATCCCGAGTCCCCATTGCAGCCCCCCAGCTCCATCCACTAGCCCAGGGGCTTTATGTAGAGCTCAAAACTTCAACCCAGCTCCACTCCGCCCTTGTTCCACAGGGAACATCCAGGGAGGGTTTCTCCTTTCCCAATTCAGCATCTCCAAGCTGCCTCCAGCCGCCCAGCTTGGGGTGGAACCACAGTGGTCACAGCCCCTGGCCACAGCAAAGCCAGTGTGAGCCCCCACCACAGCATCCCCACGGGGGGTGGTCCCAGCAGGGCAGCAGAACCGCGCACCGATAGCCTCACCCCAGGCACAAGCAGCGCTGGAGGGAGCCTGCTCTCGCCAGGGTACCAGAGAGTGAGCTGCTCCCCCGGGTGCAGCTTTGCTGGGGGGATTTGCCTCCAACCAGCCACATGTGCCCAGTACTCATCCCTTTAGGATTTGGGGCTGAAAACACCAAGTGGTGCCTGTTCCCACAGGAGGATGCTGAGGAGGATTCTGGAGAGAGGTGTTTTACCCCCGTGGTGGGGTACGCTGGATACAGCCACGCCTGGGGATGGAGCAGCACGGGGGGAATTCGGGTCGCTCGGGTAGATGTTACACATGATTGCTGAGCAGCAGCAGCCACAGGGACTTGGCAGCAACGCTGGGCGGACCCACAGTCTCCTCCCAGGGAGGTGCCCCCACGTCAGCATCATCCCGGCACAGCAGCTACATCCACCCCAGGGTCCCAGAGCCACTTCGCAGCCCAAAACCGTGCTGCAAAGGTGGGGCATTTCTGTTTGCTCCAAGCAGCTGGAGAAATAAAACTTTTATTTGTCTTCCCATCATTTCCCGGAGGGTCTCTGGCTCACTCGCTGCAAACCTGGCCCTTCCCAGCGATGCTGAGACGCCTCTGAGCTCGGAAATGCTCTGCTTGCCCCCAGGATAACTCATTCGAGCCCGTTTGCCCTTTAAATTCTCCCTCATGCTCCTAATCTCTGGAAGTTCAATGGCGTGGCCTCGAAGTGGCTGATCCACCCTTAACGAATACTGAGCTGTAGAAGATGCTTCAGGATAAACCTTCAGGAGGAGACTCATGAGCTGGTGGGTTTTGGCGTGCTCCCGGTTGGCGTGCGGATGGGCACGAGGATGGGAGATCCCCACCGCGCCCATCCGCAGGGTCAGGTTTCAGCTTAAAGTCAGGAACATCTTAATGTGACGAGTCTTTTTAAAGCCGTCCCTTTAATTGCCCCGCTGGGCTCTCGTTTTTGTTACAGCAGGAGCGAAATGAAGACGCTCCATGATTAAAATCCCTCGCAGCAGAAAGAAAACCCCAGCGTCAGGGCTGGCGCTGGCTGGATTTCACTAATAAAGGGGAAAATCCGGTTATTTTCTTTCCCACCACGGAAAGAGGCAGCAGGCACCGGCGAGTGCTGCAAGCCCTCCGTCCCACCCGCCGGCCGCACGGATGCAGCAGGGACCGTGGGACGAGGCCACCGAGTAAGGGCTTAAAACAACGATTTCGGCTCCTTTCCAGCAGTTACCTATCGGTTTCTCCCTCCTCCATCAATTAATTTGAACTCCCGCAGGATTCCCTCCACCTGTTTTGTCGTACACGATTAACGGTGAATATCAGAACCACGTCTTTCACCGTGGGACATCGCTATAAATCTGGACAAAGCCCCAGCGGGCGCTTTCCCATAAATATTCAGAGATTTGGCGATTCTCGCTCACAAACAGGTTTCTCCAGGGCCCTTTGCAGGGCGGTGCAGAGCAGCAAACTCCTTCGTGCTCTTCCCCTCCTGGGAGGTGGTTTGGAAACACCAGGGCAGAAGGTTGAATTTCCAGTTGCGGTTCTGCGCCTTTCTTTCATGTTTTTTATCTAATTTCAAGGATTTTTATCGCCCAGCTGTTTGGCAGAGGCGGGAGGGAATGGCTCCACCATCAGTGCGACACGGCTGGTAAAACTCTCAGGAAATACCCAATTATTTCAGCCTCTGGCTGGATTTGTCTTAATGAGAGGGAAGGCTTCAACTCCCCAAACACCGACAAGAAGAACCATCTTCGTTATGATTTTCAGGAGGTTTATCAATAAAACCAGTTTTCCTTGCAGTGGATTTCTGGGCAATCTCCATTCCACAAGGAAAGGCTTTGCAGAGACAAGTGTTTCGGTGGTCACCCGGCATCCCCGCCTTTGCCAACAGCCCCATCCCGTTCCCCACCGCGGGGGCAGCTCGG
>NW_010416195.1:13703-14418 GCF_000710305.1 Buceros rhinoceros silvestris | reverse complement strand
GGTTCCACCGCTGCCGAGCAAGCCATGCCGGTTTTGGTCTCCTTTTGCCCAGGGGTGGCCTTGGAGCAGGTCCCCGAGGCTCCGCTCCCCCCACCCCGGTATAAGTAACAGCAAAAGATGTTTTTTCCTCAGCCCATGCCAGCGGTGGGGCTATTTCTGGAGCGATGAGAGTCGCTTGGTGGTGCTGGGGGAGCCATGGGGATACCCGTGTCCTTGCTGATGTCCCTCCGCAGCTTCTTCCCGTGGCTCGAGCATCCTGATGGCCAAAGCTCAGCCCTGCATTGGATGCAATCCGTCCCCGGGACCGGCACGATGGACAGAATCCTGCTCCCGAAACGCACCCGTTATTTGAGAATGATTTAAGAAAATAAATAAACATTGGGATTTATCAAAAGGGATTAATTAGGGCTGTTGATGGAAGCCAGATCCAGAATTTGGCTTAGAAAGAAAACAAATCAGAGCCCAAAAGGGAGCGCGGGGAGGGAAAGCCGTGCTGCAGAGCTACACGCAAATGTTCCGTGTCACATTATCCAGAATTAATGCTTTGGCTTGTCTGCGCAGATGAAAAGGCTTTAACCTAAAGAATCAATTAAGTTTCCTCGCAGACAGCCTAATCTAACCCGGGGGGGCTCTGAGGGGAGCGGAGCCCCTCGCCTCTCTCGATGGGAGCCGTAAATCCCTGCCTTGCTGTGCTCGGCTCAACAAAGCTCCGGGA
>NW_010416195.1:13029-13566 GCF_000710305.1 Buceros rhinoceros silvestris | reverse complement strand
TGCCTGCGGGCGGAGGAGACTCCGTCCAGGAGGAAGCCACAGCCTGGACAGGAAACCCTTCGTCCATCGCTGAGGAGGTGTAAGGTGAGGAATCGTGTGGCCGCCACCACCTTTGGTGGCTCTGGCTATCAGGGTCCTCTTTGGGATGGAGCACTCGGCATCGCCCGTCCATTTGTCCAGCCTGCCCCAACCTCGTCCCCGCCTCCAGCCTGTGCCGCGATGACAAAAGGATGTCACACAAAACACTCCTAAAGGAACAACTTGCTCAGACACTGCAGAGTTTAGCGATGAGCTACTGGATGTACCAGTTCCTAACTGGTGACACGCCGGGCTCACTGTCCCTCGCTGGAAGGAGCTCAGCATCGTTCCACCCAAGCCCCCGAGGGGGTTATTCTCCAGAAAATTTTGATCCTGCCCAGCCCGAGCTACATAAAGTCTCTGTAAACTCCAGTGTGTGACTCACAGCTTGGCATCAGGGGACCAGAGTGAAGTCACCCGGCCCTGTCACTTTTTGGTCCTATTTAAAGGCGTGACACA
>NW_010416195.1:12363-12921 GCF_000710305.1 Buceros rhinoceros silvestris | reverse complement strand
AGGGCGAGACACACTAATTTTCTCCCCGCCGTGAGACCCACAGTCCAAGTGGCACCTGCCAGGTGAGAAAATCCCCATTTCCATCTGACAGAGACGAAATCATGGTGAACACGTCCCCTGCCAGAGTGGGAACCCACCCACCGGCACAGGAAGGACCAGGGCAGGGATGCAGGCAGGGACGGGCAGCTCCGGCAGCACCAGCAGCACCTCCCACAGCACACACGCGCCCCGCAAAGTGACATTTTCAGGGCTTTTCTCCCCAGTTTCTTCCTGCATGGGGTGGGCAGCGTCAGGATCACTGCTGCCTTCTCGCTGTCACCTGCAAAGTAAATTGGCCACTGGGGATGATTGCTGGGGGTTTGGGCTGCCTTCGTCCTCCCCCCAGCTCTTTCTGCGGCGTGGTGACAGTGCCACTGACTTAACTGGGAGCAAGGGTTAGCTGGGACTGCTCCTGCCGCTGCTGTAGTCTCGAATCGGTGGGTTAAAGGAACAGCAAGGGAAGAAGTGGGGCCGCCATGGGGCAGCAGGACGCTCATTGCTCGTGTTTTATCCACTGGC
>NW_010416195.1:11576-12103 GCF_000710305.1 Buceros rhinoceros silvestris | reverse complement strand
CTGTCAAGTCCTCGCTTTAATTATGTGCCCTGCCAGAGGTCATCTGCAATTATCCAGCTTTAATTTCCCGCAGCCGCACGTCCTGCAGAGCCTGGGACTCTTGCTGTGTCCTGCTTGCACCTTTGCAGAACATCAGCACCGAGAGGATGCCGGGAGCAGGGCTCCTGGAGGTGTCCTCCATCCCTGGGAAGAGCCAGAGGTGTCCTCCTATGGCTGCCGCCTTGGAAGTGCAGGGTTTGCACCGAGCAACCTCCTCACTCTTAATTAACCCGAGGATGTCTGTCTCCCACCCTGCCAATCCCCGGGCCTGGCCGGGAGAGCCCCGCTCATCTACCCACTGTCAAATCCTCGCTTTAATTATGTGCCCTGCCAGAGGTCATCTGCAATTATCCAGCTTTAATTTCCCGCAGCCGCACGTCCTGCAGAGCCTGGGACTCTTGCTGTGTCCTGCTTGCACCTTTGCAGAACATCAGCACCGAGAGGATGCCGGGAGCAGGGCTCCTGGAGGTGTCCTCCATCCCTGGGAA
>NW_010416195.1:9287-11300 GCF_000710305.1 Buceros rhinoceros silvestris | reverse complement strand
TGAGGTGTGATTCCTGCGGCGTGCTGGCAGGAGACCGTGTAAAACAAGCTGCATCGGGGACTGGGAGAGAAACCAGCGAGCACCGGTGTCAGCTCCGGCTTTTTATGGGTTTTTCCCCTCCTCCTCCACAGGGAGGGACCTGCGGCTTCCCATCACCTTGCTCGCACCCCACGGAGGAGACAGAGCGGATCCAACAAGCCTGAGATCCCCCAAACAGCTTGAAAAAGGCAACACCAGTGCCTGGGTTTGCCTGGGAAGACACTGGAGAGGGGAGAGAAAAAACAGGGGTTGGGGGAGATGCTGGTGTGGCTGGAGCAGGGCACCAGCAGCAGCTCCAGCCCAGCGAGGGGGGTCCCACCGCGGCTGCACCCCTGGGGCCAGGCACTCCTGTTATTTATAGGGGCCCTGGGAGCGTGCCAGGCGAGCCAAACAAGCGATGCAGATTTGCATATTAATGAAATGTCATAAGTAATACATACCACGCCAAGCAGAGCGGTGATCGCTGCTGGAACACCAACAGCAAAACCCGCCTGTTAAATTACTTGCGTTTTGGTTTTTTTGCTTTTTACCTTGGAAAAAAAGGGCTTTAACCCGAGCCCTGGTGAATCACGCGTGAGCTCCATTGACTGCCTCCAGCATCAGCTGGGGCAGGACAGGGGAACCCCATGAATAAGCTCATTGCTCGGGATCACAACTGCCTAAAAACCGAGGGGTTGTGCGGCCGAAGGAACCCACTCTGCTGGGCCTGCAGAAACCTCAGCATCTGCCTGATGCCACCTTAGATCTTCCTTTAAACAGCACCAAAACCCCGCCGCCCTCCCCACATCCACTCGGAGGCGACGGGGTCTTCGCTATTAATTATGGACCTCAATAAACTGATCTGCTACGAGCATCACCTCCTGTCCACCCCGGCTTCGGCAGGGGCTGAGCTGGCTCCTTTCCCCTGGCTCAGGGCAGCTTGGCCCCAGTGTTGGGGGGAGAGGAGCTGAGCTGAGTGATCTGGACCCCTGGCAAAGCTGGAGGAACCAACCGCCTCCCCCCCCGGCTCACCTGGAGAGGTCAGCAAGTTAATCTTCGGTAATTTAATTAGGTTTGTCCCTGCTTTATGTCCTGTGTCAGAGCGACATAATGAAATTTGGAAAATGCAGTAATTCTACACCAAAACGTTATTAATACTCCAGCGCTCACTAAGAAGAGAAAGTGGAATGGTCAGGTGTGGGCTGCTCTGGGTTTGGGTGGATTTCAGAGCTTTTAGGGCTCCTGACTCCCCCAGCTGGCAGCTCCCATCCAAGAGCCATGGGGCAGCGGGGACGGCCCGAGCCCAGAGCGAGGGAAGGTCACTTCTTCTTGTCCACCTCCTTTTTAATTTCCGGCTCCCTCAGAAGTCGCCCAAGCAAGCCCACGCAATAAAAAAAACCATAAGATTTTGAAATGCCTTCTCCCGAATTCAAATTGCTTCATAGATTATGTTCGCGGTAACTCCCGCACTTCCCATTTTCCTCCGGTCTTTTCTTCATAAGAGACAAGTTCTCGTGCTAATGAATCCCTGACCTTTATTTACCAAATGTTGCAGAGGACAAATCCTCAGTATTTGTCAGCCTGGAGCAGACGCAGAAGGTCCCCACCGCGGTGGCCGGCCTGATGGAGTATGAAGCTCACGTACAGCTGCTCCGCGAGCGGCCGCCGAGGAGGGCTCAGTAATTGAAAAGCCGTTATAAATCAATGGAGGTCAGCCGGAAACTCGGGCAGGACTCCACATCATTCACCTGCTTTCCCGGGAAGATTTCCCCTTACTTTGTGGGGAGAAAACCAAGCAGTTGGTAAAGGGGACCCTGGGGTACCCCAACTTGATGCCGCTTCCCCAGCACATCTGGCCGGGGAGACGCTGTGTGAGCAATTATTCCCACGCGGAGACCATCAGAATGTCAGGCGGGCTCTGATTTATCCCCCTGTCCTTCAAGCGGAGGAAGAAACTCCAGCCAAAGGGCCGAGTGCCTGCGGTTGAGCTGCTTT
>NW_010416195.1:8406-9209 GCF_000710305.1 Buceros rhinoceros silvestris | reverse complement strand
TCCAGCCACAGGGCCGAGTGACTGCGGTTGAGCTGCTTTTATCGCTGGCAGGAGCATGAACCGTGGCGGATCTTCTGAAGCTGCCTTCAAGGAGGAACAATGGGGCTGTAATTCTGGAGGGAGAGGTAAAGCATCCCGTCCCCGAGGGCTTCACCCACGTGCTGGCGCCTCCACCACCCCCATCCCAGCACCCCCCCAGCCCCGGGACCACTGGAGAGCAGCTGCTGTGGAGCTTCTGCTGCATAACTTTGCCATGGGGAAGAAGAACAAGCTACGGGGATTTATGGGACGTGGAACAAGCGGTGGGAGCAGGAGAGGTGATGGGATCCGTGGCCGGGTGGTGGTCCCCAA
Source organism: Buceros rhinoceros silvestris (assembly GCF_000710305.1). Taxonomy (NCBI): domain Eukaryota; kingdom Metazoa; phylum Chordata; class Aves; order Bucerotiformes; family Bucerotidae; genus Buceros; species Buceros rhinoceros. Next base: position 8,858 of record NW_010416195.1, on the reverse strand, counting down.
GCCCCGGCGATGCAGGGGAGTGCAGCAGGGCGTCGTGGGTGGTGCCACCTCACTCGTCCCCCATCGCTTCTGCTGGGAACTTGCACCAAGAACGGTTTAAATGAGACATGTATCAATTAAATGTGCGGTTTTGCCAGGCAAATTAAAATCTGTCCTCTTGCTTAATTAATAGGGCTGCTTTATAGTCGACAAATTAGGGAGACTCTTGATGAGCTAATTTGTTAATTAATGGAAGCCTGGAGGCTCTTGTTTCATTAGACTTTGGCAAATCCTTTCATCCGAAGCATTGCTCCTCCTTCAGGACCCCGCCATCTCCCTCACATCCAGGCTCAGACCCCAGCACAGCCCCGGCAGCACCGCTCGCCCTGGAAGAGCTCCTGGCAGGGTCTGGCACTTACGGCAGCGGCGGATTTTTCCTTCCCTTCCTTCAGGGGGAGAGATGTCCACTGTCC
>NW_010416195.1:0-8319 GCF_000710305.1 Buceros rhinoceros silvestris | reverse complement strand
CCTCTGTCGAGGATGAGCGGGGGATCCCCACAGTCCAATGAAGTCTGAACATGCCTCCAGGATGGAAGGAGGAGAGGGGAAAGGACAGAAAAGCTTCTGACACAGTTCAGAGTGGAAATTTCACTTCATTTTTCAAGACAAAGCTTCCTGTACACCAAGTTAACAAGTTAATTGACTTTAATAAGGTCAATAAATAGGCACAGCCACCTCAGCAACCCAGTCCCACTGCTTCCAGTACAAACCAGTAGGACGGTGCTGAGGCTGGGCAGGCATTGCTGACCTGCTCCTTGCCAGAACAAGAGGGATCGCACCTGTGCCAGGGCAGGGAGCCTCAAACCAGCATGGTGGAACCACACCTCACCTGGAGCAGGGCCAGTAACACCAGTGAAAGCAGCGTGATGGGACTCGCACCCACACTGATGTGTGTGGACAAACACACCCTGCCCCTGGTGACAACCACATCCTTTACAGGCACGGCACGGCAAATCCTGCTGGACATTAAAAACCAGCAGCGTGATTTCCCAAGCTCACACTCTGGACCATTTTACCCCAGACCAGCTGAACCCAGAGCCCGCAGTGCCAGCTCCCTCCTCTATTTTTAGAGGCGGGTGCCTGCTGCGCTGGCTGTCACGTTACGGAGGAGCCATGGGAAGGCAGACGACTGCCAGCAGGAAGGCACCCAGAGCCGCTCTTATCTCTGTTTTTAAGGGACGATCAGTTCCTGGGGTCTATTTGCTTCTTTAAAAAGAAACCCCGGCTTCACTTTCTACCGCAGGAGTTTGCCAAGTTTCCAGCTTTCCCTGAAACCTTTTTTGCTGTGGCAGGCAGGGAGCACCTCGGGAGAGGGCACGACTTGCTCTGACCCAGAGCAGCGCTGGAAAAGAAAATCTCATGGAACCGCAAGTGCCTGTTAGAGTTTCCATGAATACTTGGCATAAAACCCATGTTGCTGCTCAAGCCAACCCTGTTCGGTGCCTTTTGCACAAGGGCGCTGGGGGTTTCCATGCTGGAGGTCCAGTGTGCTGCTCACCAAGGATCAGTGAGGTCCTGGAGGGTGAGAGCACGTGGTATCAGGAGCTGTGGTCATTAATCACAAGTTACTGCATTAATGGAAGTGACCTTGGAGATCCCGTGGCCTGAGAAACAGCTCAGAGCAAAGCCAGCCCCCCAGTCCACAGGGCAGCTTGGGACCTTCTCCAGGTGAGCTCTGAGCATCTCCCAGGTGGAGATCCCAGCACCACCCCAGCCCCCATCCCAGGGCTGCTCCCCCCACCACCACAAAGGGTGTTTTGCTGATGCCTGGGGTTGCTCCCCTCCTGCCATCTGCCTCTTGTCTTTCACCTTGCGCCTCCAAGAAGAGTCAGCTCCATCTTCTCTACCACCCATCTCCTAGAGGAGCACCCATCTGCAGCACGGGGAGCATCAGGAGGGCAGCACATCCCACTCTCCCCCCGGGCCATCGCAGGCTGCCAAAGCCAGGGCAGTCCCTCGGGCCTTTGACCTGCCCAGTGGGTGGGAGGGAGCCCCAAGCCCAGGGCTCTGGCCCTCCACACAGCTCCATGAGCTCCTCAGATCAAAGGGCTGGACAGAAATCCGCTGCCTGATTGCCTTGTTTATTCAGTAAAAGGATCGCATGCGTTTGGGGATAAAGTGCTGTCAGTTATTTCCTCCCCCCCTCTATTTTCTAACACTCCAGCCTCAGATCAATAAATTAATTCAAAATCATCTAACGAGCACTCAGCCTATAATTTATTCTTCGTGTGTTAATCCAATTCCTTCCGAATGTTATGCCTTCGGGACCCTTGCAAATTAGGGAGCTATTGAAGACACTTCCCCAACGTTACTTAGGCAGAAAACAACATTAGACTGAAAATAATAATAATGCCAAGCTCTTTCTAAATACGGTTTTCAGAGGCCCAAAACATGTTTCACTTGATTTGATCCTCTGCTTTCTCTATTTACTGACGCACCCTGGGGCCCATCCTGAAGCGGTTCACTTCAGCCTTTAATAACCACCATAAAATGAGTCTTGCCGAAAGCCTCGATCTAATGTACCTTTTATTGTGATCCAAAATAATGCTCATCGGGGGAGCAGCTCCCGTATTAGCTGTCATGGGCCCGTAAAACACCCATGGCCTCGGCGCAGGGCTTGCAACGGCTTTTAATCGCTGCTTGCATCGTGATGACTTTCGCTTCGCCTTGGAAAGAGAAGCAGACTCCAGGAAACGCGAAGAGCCGATTCCAAGCTATTTTAAGCTTAAAAACAAGAAATACCACAGCTTCTCCGACGACTCCAGAAGCCAAGAGCAGCCCAATCTCAGGCAAAATCAACACTGAAATGGGAAAGGGGCAGGAGGGCAGGAGGGGTTGAGGCCACGCGTCGTCCCCAGCACAGCCAGCCCCACAGCCGCTGCCAGCTCTGGCTCTGCCAACGCCCCTCTCTACCCGTCGAGTCATCGGAATCAGAAGCCACGCTGCTAAATCGCCTCTCTCCAGCCACAGGCTCCAGGCACAGCCCCAGCCCAGCGCATTTTTAGCAGCTCCTTGACAAAGACACACAGGGGCAGCAGTGAGGGTGGGTGGGTGGCAGCCAGTGGACACCAGCTCTGCTCTCCAGGACTGTCGGGTATCACTGCTAACAAGGAGAGGGCATTTCCCCACCTCTGTCATGGTTTCCAACACATTTATGCCCCAGCTGCCTGGTTCTGCAGAGAAGCTTCAATACTGGCACCTTGAAGCATCTCTCTTTGCTCCCCAACAAGCGGCAGCATTTTCCAGAGCCGTGTCGTCGTTCCATTTAAGCAGCAGGTTGTGCTGGGAGCGGGAGAGAGGAAAACAGATGCTTCTCCCTCGCGGTTTGCATAATGCATTTCTCTTTCCACTTAGTCTAACACGGGCGCTTGGCCTAAAAAAGAGGGGAAAAAACCTTGCCGTAATATTTACAAGCTAATTAGGCAGAGGCCTGATTTGAACATCACTGGGATATCAGAAAAGTGCTGGCTGGGCTGGGAGCAGGGAGCCTTTTGCTGATTTTCCTTGGAAATCCAAGCTGCCACAGGCAGTTTTCTACCCAGGGCTTCCAATTTCTCCCTGGCTGCAGCAGGGAGCTGGAGGCATCCCCCGGGACCTGCTCCCAACCTGCTGCCCTGCCCACTGTTAGCAACCTCACTGGAACCAGTCTGTTTATCTCCAGTTTATAAAATGACTGCTGGGAGAGGGAGGGGAAATCGTATCTTCTTTCCCCACAAAAGAACAGGATTTGAATTTCTGTGCCATGGGATTAGCGAAAAATTAAAGCTACGCTTGAAAGAAAACACAATTGTATTTATATTTAGCAGCACTCCCTTGCAGAAGCCGCAGCCAAAATGCCATTTCCAATAACACAACAAATTTTACAGGACATAAAACTGCTCACCGGGGCAGGGTGGGGAAAGCCACACGGACTCACTTGCTCCCTCACAGCACCACTGTTTTCTTGCCCTGCACCTCCGAGCCAGGTGCAAGGGATGGGGGGGGTCTCTGCAGCCCCGAGGTCTCTCCCTGCTGCGCTGATTTTCTGGGCGGAGGGAACACTCTGTGCCAGCAGATCGCCATCCCCACTGTCATCCTGGTTATCCATCAGCCAGCAGCTCGCTGTCATAGCGCCGGTCCCCTGCGACTCAGGAGTTACAGATCTACCCAGCAAAGTCACAGGGAAGCAATTGTTTGTTGGCTGCTCAGCTTTAGATCATGGGGTGTAGCTCCCTGCAGTGCTCGTTTCAAAATCCCCACTCCTCCCCTTCAGCTGCCAGACCAGTGCAGGGAGCTCCCAGCAGCTTTACAACCGGCACCCCGGGTCCGGGGGATCGGCCCGCCGGCTGCCTGCCAGCACCTCAGCACCAGGAACGCTTTGGTGAGCCCAAGGAGAAAAATTTCAACCCCACTTCGGACCAAAACTTAGAGATGATGCCCACAGAGAGGTGGATTTGCAAAGCCTCGTGATTTCAAGCCCTGGACAAGCAGCACACTCCAGACAGAGATGTGCCTCTGGATGTATTTAATCTCGTTAACCCAGGAGCTGTTCAGGGGGTTTTGTTACAGCGGTGGAGCAGGGAACCCAGCCACAGTTCCACAGGGAAGCTGCATCCCAACGCAGTCAAGACCAACCTCTCTGCTCTTATTGCTCCCCGAGCAGCAAAACCACCACAAAACAAATCACCCCCAGGAAATCAGCGTTCCTTTGGGGTGAGGCAGGGAGCTCTCAGCAGGGCCAGCTCTGCGGGCAGGAGATGCTCAGCACGGCCGGGTTTCTGCGGAGCCTGAGTCATGGTGCTGCCTGTGCTCGGAGCACACAGCCCCGCGTGCGGACAGCCGTGAGTTACCGGCTCTCCTGCTCTGCGGTTCTCGCCCTGCCGACCTCCTCCGCTCCTGAAGGAGAGCAGAAGAGAGGACAAGGGAAGCTGCTGGGAAGGGGGGGTTGATTTCAGAGAAGATGGAAAGCACCGAGGCAGCTTCAGCGCAGCAGAAGGCAGGATTTACAGCCCTCTGCCACCACCTTTTGCACCCTCATCGCGCCTCCACCCAGCCCAATATAATGGAATTGATTTCTTTGACTGAGCAGCCACTGGAGCCAGGAGCCTTATCTACACCAGGATCTTTTGAGCGACAGCACTACTGAACACCAAGGTGTGCACGACCCCAGCGTAGCCCAAGTGAGACCAAGGCACAACTAGAACTCACTTTCCCTCCACAAACAAGATCTACCATCCTCTGACCCCCCCTCAAACCTTTGCTGATGCCCTTCGGCTCCTCTCTGGGCTGTGCTGGGATGGCTAAAGCAAGAAGCTGTTCAGCAGCGTCACAGCCTTTGCAAATGGCTTCTGTGCACCAGCTGCTGCTTTTCCTGCCCCTGCCTGGTTCCTTATCCAGTCTCTGGATGTCTCGCCTGCTAAATAAGACACTTTAAAGCAAAAAAATAAACCAAAATAATATAACCCCAAACTCCATTCCAGATGGTCTGGAGGAACACTCGTATCATCTGCCAAAAACATAGGATTTTGCTTTCGCAGTGCTGAATTTCAAGCTCAGAAAGGTCAGACCTCCCATAGAGACAACTACAGAGCACTCTGCTCCTCTCTCATCGCCAGATTCGCAAGGTTTGCAATTCCAGCTCATTACACAAATCTGAGACTACTGATTCTTACCAATTCCACTCCCCGCTTCAGCTCCCTGCCTCTTTGCAAGCAGAGACCACATACCCGGGGCATGAGTTATGGAATGATGGTGCTACTGGAGGGATCCCACTGGGACGCAGCTTGGCCAGCCCAGCCCAGTCCCACCCATCTGTTTCCAGCAACTCTGCCCCAGCATCCCCCGTCCCTGCGGTCTGGATCTGAGCTCCCCTTCAGCACATGAACAAACCTGGGTCATTTCGGTCTGCGTCAGAGTAACTCCTCGCAAGAGCTCTGCTCCGGGGCCACGGCTGGCTGGCTGGAGGGAGGGATACAGGGATAGATGTCTTCTCAGCACTTGCTTCTTGAGATCCAGAGTATTTTTCACTTCTTTTCCAGTGGGAAATATTCAAGAAGCTCCTTTTGGGTGCTCCATCTGCAATCCTGCACCCTCCAAACACTGCTGGGGTGGAGACCTGAATCAGAAATGACATCTTGTGAACATCAAACACTCCTGCCAGATGCTTTTGTCATCTTCTCCCAAAGCTGGGCACCACCAGCACAGTGCTCTGAAAGGCCAGTCCACCAGGAAGGAAACAGCTCCTACAAAGCATCTACAACACCCATCCAGCATTTCCTCTGCTCTTAGAGTATCAGTAAAGCCCTGTGAGATACGGGATAAGTCACTGGCTCAGCTTTAGCAGCTGCTGTGTTATTTTGACCTCTCATACATCCCTCTTACCTGTGGCTGTATTCCCCGAGCGCAGACGAGGTTTACCAAACCCCGCACTAGGCACAGCTGGTTTCTCTCTCGATATGTCGCACAAGAGGTGAAGGAGAAAAGACCAAAGAGAAATGGAAATAAACAGCACAGGCCAGTTCCGACGCCGGCTTCGTGCTCTGAGGACAAGGGATGGCTTAGCAGTAACTCTTGTATCCTAGAGGGAAGCTGATCAAAGCAGCGCTGGCTGGAAGGAGCCTGTTAGTAGCGGGTGTTGAGGAACCCCCACGTGTGTAGCAAGGGCTAGGGGAGCTGCTCAGGGCAGATGAAGAGCCCAGCAGAAAGGAAATGTGAGGGATGCTCCTCAGCAGCGAGGCAGGACGCTGGCTGCACGCCCCAGAGGATCCGGAGCTCTGTGTTAAAGCACTTACAAAAGATTGCCAAGAGCTGCTCGAATTGTTCATCCTGGTGAAATACAAGAAAAAGAAACTTTCTGAAACCAAAAGCTAATGCACGAAGCAGATGTGCCAGCAATGATAAGGCAGAGCAAAGCTTTTAGAAGCCAAATTTCAGCTCGGCACAGATTAGACATTAAAATGAACTCACTTAATTTCATGCCATATGCAAATCTTTACCAGCTGTCCGCTCTGTAGTCGCTAGAGACTGAGTGGAATAACCAAGAGCAGGACGGTGGCTGGGTTCTGCAGCAGCCCGTTACCAGCAGGGCCATGCCCTGGGCAGTGGGGAGCCTGCCCAGTCCGCTGCCCACGGCTGGCGAGGCACCACCCGAATGCCAGCAGGAGCCTCAATTAAACGCCTACAAATAAAGTAACTAGAACAGATGAGACTGCTCCTCACTCCTGACACTCCAGGGTTCCCAGGCAAACTGCAGCTTTCTGCATGGGGGCTAATTTGGTAGCTGGACTGACGAGTGAGCCAGCCCTCCCAGAGCAGAGCCAGGTCATCACGAGGCACCTCCCCAGACCACAGCTCAACCAGACAGCAAAGGGCCACCTCCACATTCAGGCTTTTCTTTTCCTGGGCAGCCCTGGCTATAGCCACTGATGTGCCATCAGCCAGGAGTCCAGGAATGCAGAACAAGGAGAATCATTCCTGTTTCCCTCAAGAGTAAAAAGCCCTTCAACGGCGATCCCTACCAAAGCAGAGAGCATCATCCCAGCTTGTCCTTGTACCAAGCACACAGCTACACCAGGCACTGAGCTACAGTTGCGGCCCTGGAGGAACTGCACTGAATTATGACCCAGCATTGACCAAAACATCAGCTCCACTGAAGGATTCCACAGAGCTCTTCGCTCTTGCCTGAAGCTATTTGCCATGCCTGGGGGAACAGCCAAAGGGAGGCACCTCCCTGCTTTGGGTGAAGGCTCAGGGCTGGCCCAGCCAGCAAAAGCAACAGATATGCCAGCGCTCCCAGGACCTGAACCGCATCCAGCTGCCAACAGCACAGGCTGGGGGCAGGCTCGCCTGGCAGCAGCTGGTCATTAGCTACAAGCAGCAGAGATGTAAAGCTGCGGCTTCGGGTGATGAGTGAAAAGCTGGTGAGGAATCCGCAGCGAGGGAGGGCAGAGATGGAGCTGGGCTGCAGGGAGGGGGCTGCACGCAGAGGGGCACAGGCATGAGAGTCAAGTACCAGAAAGCAGGTAACAATTTGGCTACGGGTCAAGAAACAACAACGGCGCTTCATCACAACGGCACCACCAAGATGTCTGCCCAGCAAGGTTGTGGAGTCTCCTGCTCTGGAGAGATCCCAAACCCACCTAGACACTGTCCTGGGCACCCTGCTCTGGTGACCCTGCTCTAGCAGGAGGTTGGACTGGGTCATCCCCAGAGATCCCTTCCAACCCTAACACTGATTCTGGGATCACACCACGCTCAGCTTCTCCCATCCCAAACAGCATCAGCCCTTTGGGGAGCAGGCAGCCAGCAGCAACAGCTTGGGGACAGACAGGGCGAGCCTGGCAAGGTGGTGCCTGAGCGAGAGTGGTGCCTGGCACCTGCTGAGAAGAAGCGAGGAGCTTCCGTGCGATGCCAGAACTTGCAAAGGCTGCTTGCGGTGTTGCCCTACGTACCAGCGAGGAGATAGATTGCCATGCAGCTCCTGCTCTAGCTCAGCCTTTTCCCCTTTGAAAGCCATAAAGCCCAACAGAGGAGATTTAACATTCTGTCTCCAAAGTAATTAAATCCATATTTAATTAATCCATATAAAGTGAAATGTTTAACAGCTCCGAGTTTCGTGGAGCACTGGAGGGGCCTGATAAAGCAGGAGTTGAGCTGCTGGTAATGAACAGGGGCTGTTCTCTGCACCGTTACTGGCAGGGGGGAGAAGGGAGCCTCAGTTTTAATTTGGAGGAATTTCAGAGGGCACATTTTATTTAGCAGCATGCAGGAAAATTAACAGAGCACCGTGAAATGCTGTGAACTTACACA
>NW_010416194.1:0-3827 GCF_000710305.1 Buceros rhinoceros silvestris | reverse complement strand
AGATCTTCATTCATGAAGCCAAGCCATGATACATATATATACATATATATACATATACCCTTAGCCTTTCCTTTCTGCTACACCCAGATCAAAATCTCTATTCTACCCAATGTTTTTGAGCTGAACTTAATTTTGTTCTTTCAATATTGTTTTAGTTAGCTTCATGTGGACAAAGCTGTCAAGTGAAACTGCATAATATTGTGGCATCTAGAAAATTCCAGTTATTCGAAACCCTTTGTCCACACTGTCTAGTTACAGGCTGTTCTAATTTTCCTAATACAGCCACTTAAACAGTGAGTCTCCCCATGTGTCAGCAATACCTTTTTTAGAAGGTGTACTCAAGTACAAATGTGTGCGTTCACAGGACCAAAGTCAATCCTCCATACACCTTTTCAAAAGCAGCTGAAGGAGCTATTATTTCTAAACACGTATAATGTAACAATACAAATTGAGCTCCAGGATGTTGTTCTATGAGTAAATTGCTTCTCTGCATGTATTTTGTGGATCGTCACTTCAGTGGGTCCAGCAGAAATACCTGACTTTATTAGGATAATAGGTGGCAAAAATGCTGTGACTCTGCACGAACTAAGAATAAGATCAATTAATTATGATGCAAATTACCTGAGGTTTTTTCATGCACCATTAGCTTTAGGTCCTTATATTTCTGTTTGGTTCTTCTACATAACTAGCACCCTGACAGAAATTATTTCAAGCATTTTCCTTCTGTCACTGACAGGCAGGAGAGGAGCTGTTTCCCACAGATGATAAAGGCATGTCAATACCCAGCAACACTGATATGCTACACACATGGGAGGTAAGTTTAGCCACAAGCAGAAGAGAGACGTCCTCTGACTCATCAGCCTCTTCCATGTTTTCATTACCTTCAACAGTCACAGAACTGTTGTCTCATAGATGCAAAATTAGTTGGAAGGAACATAAAGCAGTACAAAGTAGCTTTTCATACTGTGCATGCTTAGTCACTACCTAGCTATTCCTATTTCCCGAGTGCCTTACTTGACTGCCTAACCCACAGTGATCTGTTGACACTTTCAGTGAAGCTGCAGACCAGACCGAGGTTACAAAAGGTTCATTGCTTGACCGTAACAACTGTACAATTGTCTTCACCACAGTTCTTATGCCCTTCTTGAATTTCTCAAATAGATTTTACAGAAATAAAGACATTTTGGGTTGAGATCTTGCCTACAGTATGGGGCACAGCCCTCCACTGCTTGCACAATAGCAGATTGCTAAGTGTCATTGTTCTTTTCCTCATGCAACTTGTGAATTTCCACAAACTCAGGGAGTGAAAATCTGGTCTTGGGTGAGACAGTACTAATGTACCAGTGCCTGCTTTTCCCTCAGAGAACTTTGCAACTCTAAATAGTTATTTTGTGCTGCTCTGATGGGAAACAAGCCACATTAGGAAGAATATCTTATTCATGACCTGCCTTGCTTACCAGATGATGATTTTGCTCCTCTGTGTTAGGCCATGGAAGAGCTGGTGGATGCTGGTCTGGTAAAAGCCATTGGAGTCTCCAACTTCAACCATGAGCAGATTGAAAGAATCTTGAACAAGCCAGGACTGAAGCACAAGCCAGTAAATAACCAGGTAAGCTGCAGCATCGCTGCAGGTGAATAGTTTTCAGGGATTATAAAGATCCGATTACAGCTGAATGAGGAGATGGAAAAAGAGAGAACAAAGTAGACAACAGCATGTACTCTAAATCCTGCTCTGTGGATATTTCTGAGTGTATAAGGCACTCGGATACATTCTTTTTTTGTCTCTTTGATGAACCATTGTTTATGAATGTTAGAGTACTTCCCTGGAGATATTCTTTCTGGAAGAATAAAGAACCTAGGGAGGAGCTTTGTGAAACCCCCACAGCAAAAATTTTATAAGCACTTTCCATAAAAATATGTATCTTCGATAGTAAGGATGCATATTATTATGCAGGCCACCAGTAAATTTGGGGCAAAGGCAGCCTCTAAGGAGTGGGAGATAATCCATGGAGCGCAACAACATTACAACAGCCTCTGTGCCTTTGTGTTGGCAGATTGAATGTCATCCATACCTCACCCAGGAGAAGCTGATCAAGTACTGCCAATCCAAAGGGATTGCTGTCACAGCATATTGTCCCCTGGGCTCCCCTGACAGACCATGGTAAGATTGCTTTGCTGGTTATGAGGGAGCTGGCAGGGACTAACTATCCTTGAAACTTTTGAGACTGCGAGTGCGCCGTTAATTACTCATCCAGATGCAGATCTTCGCGAGATTGGATCCATGGAGGTCTCTTGCCACTGATCTTCTTCCCTCTGTGTAGGGCTAAGCCAGAGGATCCTTCCCTTCTGGATGACCCCAAGATCAAAGAGATCGCAGCCAAGCACAACAAAACCCCCGCACAGGTACGTAGGTGCTGGACAGTGGGCACCCCTTCCAGTAACACAGCCATTAAGGAAAACAGAGCTGAGGAGAGGGTAAAACCCCACCCATTCCCCATGAATTGTCACATTCCTCTGATTTTTCCCTAACAACATGGATTTTCTTTATTAGAAGACCTGCAAGACATGCTACTATTATCTCTTTGATCCTCAAAAAGATTCTTGACCCATCTTGGGATGTCACTTGCTCTTTCATGTCCTCTTGCAGAGAATGAAAGCCTTGCTAAGACTATTCAAAGTTCAGGTGGGAATGAAAGGAATTGACTGTACCAAAACTCAATTTGAAAGGAGACCTTCCATGTGGGCTTCCACCACTTCCCTCTTAGACCATCAAGAAGTGCTGCCTGGGCTGCAGGGTCAGGAATGATTTGAATTGTGGCTTCACAGAAAGCATTTAGTTCTCCTGAAATATACACTTCATGGCAAACAGCTTTTGGACCAGGCTCCGCTTTCTCCAGACCAGGAGCCGTCCTCTCTCTGACTCAGTCGTCCGTTCCTGCAGGTTCTCCTTCGCTTCCAGATCCAGAGAAATGTGATTGTGATCCCCAAGTCTGTCACACCACAGCGCATTGTGGAGAACTTCAAGGTGAGTCATGAGGAGAGACCTGGGTCACTCCCCTTCAAGGGTGGTGTGCCTTCCCCTGCAGAGAAAGCAGTGCTCCCTTCTCACCCTTCCCACGTCCTCCTCAGACAAAAGGACTGGGCTTTTTCTTTCTTTGTGCTTACTTACACTCTACGAAGGGTGAAGCCAGGCCCACTTTTGGAGAGGACAAATGAACAGGTATTCAATAATTACTGTTCTGTATACTTGAGGTTGAAGTGGTGGGCACAGCTTGCTTGGAGTCCACACACAGTAACATGCCAGAAAAGTCTTACATACAATAAGCCGTGTTTATAGTTCTTGTGTCCATAAAACAAGCTGTTCCTCTATCTATTAATTCAGTGGTCCATGTTTGAAACTGGTCCCTCCACTGTGGAGCTGCTCTCTAACCTTGTCTTTCTTCGTACCATTTGGTTAATACCTCTCTCCCCCACTCTAGCTAGTGGAGTCTTGGAAGTCCAGAGCAGTCTTCGGCCTTTCCCTCTTTCATAAACCAGTCATTTCTTCTAACAAGCACTGCTACACTATGGAATTGGGTTTTTATTTTGTGGCTTTTGCTTACAGTCTCTGATTTGTTCAAAGAGGTGATTTCCAGCTGTTTCTCTTGTTAGGTGTTTGACTTTGAACTGTCTAAAGAGGAGATGGCAACTATTCTCAGCTTTAACAGAAACTGGAGGATCTGTGCAATGAGCACGTAAGTGACACTGCTTGTTTCCTACCTACGCTTAAATTTTTTATAATTTTTATGGAATTTAATGTCACAGAATCACAAAATCATCTGGTTGGA
>NW_010416193.1:0-4360 GCF_000710305.1 Buceros rhinoceros silvestris | reverse complement strand
GTAAATGATGGAAAAGGGCTTGGTGAGCACCTCCTCCAGCTCCCTGAGGTGGATCCCATCTGGCCCCATAGACTCGTGTGCATCTAGGTCACTGACCATTTCCTTTTGTATCATGGGAGCTTCTTTCCACTCCCTGTCTGTCTTCCAGCTCAAGAGGCTGGCCACCCAGAGAATTACTGGTCCGACTATTAAAGACTGAGGCACAGAAGGCATTCAGTGTCTTATCCTCTTCCTTACCCAGGGGGTTACCATATTCCCCCTGCCCCATATTCAGCAAAGGATGGAGATTCTCCTCAGCCCTTCTCTTGCTGTTAATGGGTTTATAGAAACATTCCTATTGTCTTTTACAGCAGTGGCCAGATTAAGATCTAGGTGGGCTGTGGCTGTTCTAATTTTCTCCCTGCACAGACTCTCAAAAACCTCGTAGTCCTCCTGAGTGGCTCCTCCTTCCTGTTGTACAATGGCTTCAAGCTCCTCCTGTTCCTTGCCCACGCTAGATGCATTGGTGTAGATGCACTTTACTTGGGCCACAAATAATCATAGTACTGCTTTCAGGCTTGAGAAAACATTTTTAAGATCACTACCCCAAGTAAACTCAAGGTGGAAAAAAATAACCTCTCTGCATCCTAACAGCCAAGCAGAAACCATGTTTGAACACCACAGTCCTTCCTCATTCACATTATGCAATTAATCCTCTCCTGCTATTTTTATCCCTGACATCATCCCATATCGAGCATCCTTTGCCCAAAAATTCACTTAGAAAGAACCAATGAATATTCAACCATTTGTTTCTCAAAAGACTGCGCATGCCTTGTATGTCTTTATGCTCGTGAGGAGCAGCTGTCAGATTCACCTTTCAGTTGCTTAACAAGCACCTAGTTGTTCTCCCCAGGTTCAGTAGCTGCTCACAGCAAGGCTGCTTTCAATCCCATTGGGGGTTGAACTCTTGCCTCTTCCCTAACAGTAGCCTTGCAAAATTATCTCAGCTGGAAGTCAGTCACTACTACCTAAATTTTTATCTCTGCCTTTAAGTAATGGATTTTGTCAAAGGCTTTGCAGTAATTCAGTGATTTTGCATTTTATCTCACAACACATGGGAAATTCATGGTCTCTGATGTCTCAGTTCATTGAGAAATGCCAGGGGTCATCCAGTAATGGAATGCTCAACAGCTTCAGCACTACCACCTCACAACTGACACTTATGAAGCTGCTTAGGACATGAGCCAAATAAAAGTACTGTCATGGATAAACACACTTATGGATCCAGGAAAACAGGAGGGATTAGAAAGGCAACAGATCAGTTTCAGAGTACCTTTTGTGATCATCATTCTTACAGCAATGCAGCGCTAAGCACTCAGTGCTGGTTGAATCCTAGCAAAGAGGAGAAGTGGGATCTTGGTGGGGGTCTAACTCACCGAGATACTGGTCAAGAAACAGCCTGGCAGATGAATTCTGTTGCTACAAAAGGAAACACAATTATAGCCAGCTGCACTGCCTGTTAAAAAAATTCTGCTCATGTGCAGTGAACCTGTGGGGTTTTTGGCCCTGCTAGCAATGTCATCCTCAGAAGTCTGTAAGTAAGAACATGTGGATCCCCTAGTGAGCACCTTCCTAAGATAACCATCACAAAGAAGCCACCTGCGGTCTCATGAAAAAGCATAACTGCTGAACTTCTACCCTTCTTTCCACAGGGCTCTGTGAGCTGCATGCCCCCATAGTTCAACCACTGATCTCAGAACAATAAAATGCGACAAAAGAAAAAGAGGAGGCAGAAAGGTAAGTAACCAAGTCACTAGTTCACTACCACAAACAAACTGTTGGTAACACTAGACATATTAACAGTGGCCAGCAGCTGAGCTAACACCTACAGCAAATAAGCCTTTAATTTGTACATCCTTCTAAAGCATTCTCAGAGTAGACACTGGCCCATGGACACAGGGAGTCGTGGTGGTGGGTCTTCCTCTTGGAAATGCTACCGCTAAAAGAAAGCTGCTGAGGTTTCCTCATACAGGCCATCTTGTTTCTTGTATAAAACACTGTCATAAAACTAAATGTTGCCATAGGAGTGGAGAAGGTGCCAAGCAGACTCTGCTGATCTGAAACGCGTCCAAAATATCTAAACCTCTCGAGTCTGTAATTCTGGCTGAAAATTCCATGACTAAACTTTTCAGCACTGGCAATCTGGAAAGTCATCTTTTCTCTCGGTCTTATTCTTCCCTTGATTTACACTCACTTTTGGGTGCAGCCCAAAGTAAGTCAAGTTCTACACAATTACACTCTAAACTGGAGAATATTGTCCCACTCAGTTGCCTGGTGTCCATCACAGTGCAATAAAAATGGCTACAGAGATGCAACACAGACTTGTTTTTGAGAATCCAAGTTTGCTTTGCTTTTTTTAAAATTACTTCATTTTTCTAGGAATGTACTTACATTGTTTGTCTTTGAACAGAAAAATACTACCAGTTACAAGCCCATCTCTGATGATTCTTATCACAAAGAAGAAATACACCAGATTAAGATCTGAAGAAAACATTTACATCAGTAGGCCTGGAAAAGCTTTAATAACGTGGTGGTAAAGGAAACTCATTCTGGCAGAAAAGTAAAAGTATTGATATGTTAAATCTTGGACTGGTTCCTCAATATTTGCTCTATTATATCTCCTCTATAATAAATTTAGAATTTACTTGAATTTTCTTGCCCAGCACAGGAATCATAGACGTGATCAAGAACGGACACATTGATAGGTTTCTAGAAGATGCTGAGGAACAGTCCCAGGTTCATTTATGAGTTCAGTCGTCTCCTCCTCTGTCCTTACCTAGCTTTTCCCCATCATTATTTTCAATTCGGAGATCAGTTATAGCAGCAGATCTCCCAAGGGTACATTCACAGACACCTGACAGCCACAGGAGAGTCAGGCTTTTTTAATGAATCCAGAAATCATGAATGTCTGCCCTGGGCTTAAAGAGGAAGATGGGTTTTTTAGGCATTAGAAGAAGAAAGTGAAATTTTTTTCAAGTTCACAACTACAGAGAAGACAAGCGTACTCCTTCGAAAGCCACCAAGCTGATCAAGCGCACTGCAGAGCAAGTAGTACAGCACTCGGTTCATTGATCATTTCCTTACACCAGACCAGTGCATCACTTCCCAGGGGAGCTGAGATTTCAGCAAACCTCCATTGTTTGGTTCTACCGGTACAGAAACAACAGCTAAACATGTCACAACCTTGGAGAAAAACGGCAGCTTGAAGCTCTACAGGAAGAACAGCTTTGCTACTGTATGAGCATAAGTTTGTGGAGGCATGTTATTATTACCAACATCCCTTAGAGAGGAAGTCCCAGATTCCCACATTTGTCTTTTCTTACTGGAAGCCTCTGGAGTGAAGGAGAGGCATTATCAAAGCTGTTAGGATATGGGAATCACCGATCTATTAAATCTTTTAATAGGTAATAGTGTCAGGACTACAAAGATAAGTGTAAACAACAGCCTTTTAAAGAGTGGTGATATATAAGCAGAAAGTATGATCTGGTAAACTCAAAGTCATTTAAAGCTTCCTGTAGATCATTAAACAGATAAATTAACAATCAATCCCCGATAATGACTTGCTAATTTATTTTGCCAGCAGGGTTGATGTCCCACTTCTTGGTGGATTATCAATGAGTCCTCCTTGAAAGGAAAACAACTATTTCTTCCACACATTTATGCAAGGTTAAGAAAGAACTGAGCCTTCGCATTGAAATAAGTATTTTTGTCTAATTTCAGTGTTTTTTACAGTATCAATTTTGAATGCTATCTCAGGAAGTTGATCTGCTCTCACACAGCCTTGTGAAGCTGTAGTCATTTAGCATCATTGACATTTAAGTCTTACTTGTTTATTATTTTAATAAAATTTTCAAACTTGACCCTGTTACCTCAGGGCAAAGGCAATTTCACTGCGGAATTTGAGAAATGTGTCTCAGTTTCTGAAGTCAACCCTTTATCCATAACAATGCAAACAGATCAATTTTCACAAAAACTACAGGACTGGAGAGTGAAAAATTACCTTGGCCAGATGTCCATTCCCAATTCCTATTTGTTGCTGAAGGCTGATGGATGGGTTTTACACTGAATTTTCACACTGTAAAATCCCACCCTTCAAAACCCCACATATGACAGGAGTAGGAAGGCAGCCTAACAGCACAGGATCCCATTAGCAAGCGTGTTGTCCCATGGGGTTACGCAACGCTGTGGTGGTCCCCTCAGTCACCCCGTCCCCTCACCCCACCCACTCTCAGCTATTTAGCTACCACCAAACTAGTGACCTAGAGCAGGAAGGAGGTCAGTGACACTCCTAAGTGTGTATGAGCTAAATATTATGCTGGGG
>NW_010416192.1:14412-17586 GCF_000710305.1 Buceros rhinoceros silvestris | reverse complement strand
CCCGCCCTTTCCTCCTGAGGATTCAGTAATTTGCTCGTGATCATATAAAAGCAATGATGTTATGAATTTACTGAGGATCCTGCTGGCAGGGATATTATAAGTGAATTGTGCTGCATTTGCAGCTGATTAAAATTGAGATCAGCATTTTTCAAATTATCTTGGGAAAGGGCCGGGCGTGCGGCTCCCCCCTTCTGCTGTCATCTCCCTTTTGTACCAAATGTAAACAATCAGGGTAATCATTTCTGCGGCCAAACGCAGCTCGCGATTTTCAGGAGCAGCTCGGCGGATGTTTCGCTGGGGAAACTCCAAGTCCCTGATTGCTCTCAAACCAAGGACACAGGGGTTATTTTTGCCATTTCTTACCTACTTCCACCTCCCCTTTTTTTTAGAGAAACCTCCCTGGAGTAATAAACTTTTAACTGTATTTATAATTGACTGGCAGCTTTAACCAGATGCAGAGCACAGCAGAAACCTTAATAGATACACGGGGCTCTGTGGAGCGGATGAATTTAGTGAGTCTGCCATTAGCTGGGGAGGGGGCGAGTGGGGAGGAGGGAGGTGCCTTTGGAGTCACTCATTCTCTTGGCCATTAGCACCAGTTGTGTCAGCGCTTCCATGACCCCCCTTGCGGCTCCCACCTGCCTTAACGGGCCGTAAACGGTGGCAGAAGCGCGGGGGCAGGAGGGCTCGTGTTCCACCTTGATGTAATTCCCACTTTTATCCCCTTGTGAGCACAGGTTTATCTCTTGGTAGCTGCGGGATGTGAAGGAGGAGGAGGAGGTGACAGGTGAGGCCACAGCCGAGCAGTTGCCAGCATTTATGTGTCCTGTCTGATGGGGTATGGGCTCAGAAACCCCTTGGACACGCTCCTTGCAGGAGCAGGTTTGCAGGCTCTTGGTGCACAGGTTGCAACCTGACCAGCTCCTAGGTCAGAGACTGGTGCATGGGGAAGGGTTGTGTCCCCGCAGGCACAGACAGCCCTCCTAGATAGCGATGACCATGCTAGGGTAGGGTGATGAAGCTGCCAACCCTGGGTTCCTCGGCAGTAACACCAGGCAGAGCTCGCTGTACGTGGGTTGGGGTTCAGGGAGAGCGTGTCAGCTGTGGTTAACATCGAGATCTCACGTCAGGCAGAGCGATCTGCCATCTTCGCCCTCAATGAGGCATCAAAACCAGTTTGGGGCACCGCTGGGACCCTTCTCTGCTGCAAATGTGAGTGAGATGTGACCTCCACAGTCTTTCCCTCTTGCAGGATTTACCTTGGTTCTCTTCGGCTCTTTTGAAGGGGCAGTTGGAGCTCTTGATATCCCATCTGCCATTTCCACCAACTAAGCATCTACCACATAAGGTCCAGATGAGATCCCCAAACGCAAATGCTCACGTCCCAGGCTTCCTCATACCTGCTCATCCCTAATTTTCTTCTATCCCTCTTCATTCCTGTGCTGTAATTCTTGGTACTTCCCTGTGCCCAGGTGTCCAGTTCCTGGCTGCGTTGGGCTTGGACACATCAGCGGCAAATATGCCTCTCACCGGAGCGCGTCGGGGTGCCCGCTTGCGGCCCGCAGGCAGAAGGAAGGATCACTCAACGGCTCCTCATTTTCTTGGAAGTCGTTGAAGAACGAAGGCCCAACCTGCCCAACCCCGGGCTGCGATGGCTCCGGCCACGCCAACGGGAGCTTCCTCACTCACAGAAGGTAAATCACAGGGTTGAAATCACCGGGAGCGCGGCAGCATCAGCATGGACTAACCTACCTGCCTGAGCATGGCTCAGCTCTTTATGCCAGGCTCCATAGCTGGTGCTTTTGATGCCGACCTCAGTCAGGTTGCTCCAAGGTTGGAGTTTTCTGCACGGAAGAAAACACAAAGTTGTTTTCATGTTGCAATGGTGAGATGTGGATTGGGCAAAATAATAAAAAATCCTTCCATGAGCAGGCCAGAACAGGACTTTAGCATCCAAAACAGGGGATTGACGCCCCAACCAGCCAGGTCTCAACTTCCTTATCTGCCCTGCCCTCCTTTCAGGAGACAATATGGGTTTTAACCTTTGCTCACAGAAAACAGCTCTCACTTTATAAATGGGGAGTTGTGTGACATTATTCATAAAGCAATTTCCTCTGTACCACAGAAAGCTTTTAAAAGAACTGTCTCGCAGCATGATCTCCACCAACTGCTCTTGTTAGGAACATCAGCACCTATACATACCAAGAGGGGTTTTTTTGAAACCCATTTTTACTTGTTTTCCAGTTTGTCAGGGTGTCCAAGAGCTACTTTTGCTGGGAAGAAAGGAAAACTCTCAGGGGATGAAATTCTCAACACAAAGTTTAAGACCAGCGATGGTAAGGATTTTCACTCCTTTTGCCTTGCGCATGTGTCAGGGTATTGAGCCCATTTATCTCTCTCTTTGCAAACTGAGGAGGTCTCAACAACTCAAATCTGGCCACAGATATGCAAGTTTATCAGGTGCTGTGAACACCCATTTCTCAGATTGCTCGGGTATTGGGCATGGCATGGTACTAGCACTGCTCTCCGCATGACACGCTGGGAGGGAGCTGGTGAAATGATAAAGAAGAAGTCTCCACAGTGAAATTCCAAGCAAAAATAATTCATGCTGAAATATTCACTGATATTTTTACAAACCCCTTGCAGTCACTCGGCGATTTTCACCTATTCAGGGCTTTTAATGCTGCAGATATTTCTGGATCTGGAATTTTGTTAGCGAAGGCACTTTGCATCTCCAGTGCTATTACTGAGGTTTCTGTGGTATTTGATAAGTTCAGGCATTTAACTTGGATGCTTTTATAGTTCGGAACGTATAAATTCCTGCACTCTGCTAGAAGTAGTGCTTTATTTCATGAACCTTGTAAATTCTAATCAAGATATGCATTAGTTGTTTAAATGGCACCTTCCCAAAGTCAGGACTGGGGAGAATGACCTGAGTTTTCAGGGCAATCAACCTTGCAGGGTGCGTCGAGGTGCCAGACTCCAACCGCTGCATTGTCATTGGGGTCTGCATTTCCATATTGACCTCTAAAGTATCATTGAACTGTGATGCTCAAAATGTTACTAAAAAAATAAACCCCCAGGTGAGATGTGCATCCCATCTAGAGGATGTAAAAGCAAAGATGAGGACGTGGTGAGAGGTGATGTCTGTGCAACAGAATGGGCTCAGCAGGA
>NW_010416192.1:10703-13203 GCF_000710305.1 Buceros rhinoceros silvestris | reverse complement strand
TTTTTTTTTTTTTTTTTTTTTTTTTTTTTTTTTTTTTTTTTTTTTTTTTTTTTTTTTTTGGGAATCCTTTTCATCAGGGTTTGTATTTAAATCCAGGCTGGTTGGAGAGAAGCCATCCTCCAGCAGAGCAGGTTTGGATGGTATTCACCCAGCTGCCTAACTGGCAGAAAACTGCTCGCTGAGTGCTTTTTTGTAAAGTATTTGACACATAAAGGTCAAATAAACTGTTCAGCAAATATTTTTTCAAGGTTTCAGGCAACTCCAATTAAACAATGCCCACGGGACTCGTATGTTCATTTTATTCCTGTTCTTTTTCTTCCTTCTCCCTCTCTTTTCTCCCCATTAACTCCAAGATAGATATTTGCAAGGTTTCCACACCACCCCTCAAAAGCACAAGCTGTACCTCAGCAGCGTGCTGGCGTGGGCAGATGTGAGCTCAAGGTGACCGGGCTCCTGTCCTAACTTTGCCTTTGAGTCCCTCCGCGATGCTTCGGCAGTCCCTGCCTCCCCCCGTCCTCCAGCCCTTCACTTCCACGGCTTCACTCAGCCTCCAGCTGGTCAAACTGCCTGCACACGCTTCACCTGCTGCTGTTCGAACCTCCGCAGGGATGATGCATAAAATTAAGGCCCCAGTTAAGGTCTGGCAGGATCAGGGGTTGCACAATGAGATCCCCAGGACTGCGCACAAAAAGGCTCCGTCGTGGAGACCTTTGGCCATTGGTACATGGAGATGATGAATTGCAAAGAAACATCTCAGCCTTTTCCTGCTCTGCTGCTAATGTTTTTATTTGGGTTTTTCTGGCTGCAGGAGCCAATTAGTGAGCAGAACTTTGATGCGTACGTGAACACGCTGACCGACATGTACACCAACCAGGAGTGCTACCAGAACCCGGAGAACAAGGACCTGCTGGAGAGCATCAAGCAAGCCGTCAAGGGCATCCAGGTTTAGTGCCACGGGATGGAGACAAGCAAGAGAACGGACTGTAAGATGGAACTTTCCCTCCAAGTATTCAGGTTTACAAGTTAGAAAACTTGTTTAATGAATAAAAAAAAAAAAGGAGAAAAAAAAAGGACCAAAATGAAACGTAACCAAGAGGCCATTTCTGAGACATGGAACTGATCGAACTCAATGTTCTCGTTTACTTAACTTCGGACCTTCTTGAGAAAAGTGGGTTTTTTCTACCTGGACCATCAGTAGGCTGTGGGGCTTAGCAGCTGGTGAAGAGCAAGCACCTCTCCTGAGTTGCCGCGCTCTTGCAGAGCTGATCCAAGGGTTAAAATGTTACAAGAACAGGGTCTCGTCTGATCCAAGACTAGTGTCTGACTGGCTTAAACCCTCATGTTGTCTATGGTCGTATGTCCAGATCACCTACTCACACATGACTTATGTTCTGTGTTGCTACA
The DNA here is from genome assembly GCF_000710305.1 of Buceros rhinoceros silvestris. Classification (NCBI taxonomy): domain Eukaryota; kingdom Metazoa; phylum Chordata; class Aves; order Bucerotiformes; family Bucerotidae; genus Buceros; species Buceros rhinoceros. Next base: position 11,799 of record NW_010416192.1, on the reverse strand, counting down.
AGTGCTGGAGCTGCAAGCTACCTGTAAATCTGAACCTGTGCTGGGCCTCCCAACCCCGAGGTGTTCAGATATCCACTGGGCATGGGAACTCTGAAGTATTATAGAGTAGCTTATTTTTATTTTCTGAAAGAAATCCGAAGAGCAGTTCTGGATCTCCAGTGGAAAGCGCAATGGAAAAAAAAAAAAAAAGGTTCTCAGGGAAGCTTTTGGAGTTTGCAACTACAGTATTCCTTTGTCTGTCTTAAAGATGAGAATAGTTATTATGAATAGGCCAACCCCAGATATTTCATCCAGAAGAATTCTTTAATGTGTCATGGTCCGGTGTATATGATTTTTTGGAAGTCTGTTTGATGACCGTTCTGGTTCTTTTCATTATTGTGATCATCCCTACAGTGGCGCAGCACTGCCAGTCCAGAGATCATACATCAATGCCAGAGAACGTTTGACATTGCGATGAATGAACAAACAAAGAAACAAAAACCAGCAAAAAGAGAGGTGGGAATTGATGGCCAGCCAAGTGCTTACCTCCCGCGAATCAGCAGGTGGTTTCTCACAGGTGTCCACGGGGCAATGGGTATTTTTTGGTTTGGTGTTCTATGTGTTAGGCAAAATCACAGCGCAAGCGCCAATCTGCAAAACCAACAAAACAAGGGGAAAAAAAAAAAAGAGTATTCAGGTATTGGGTATTCTTCCAAAGAGGCGTTTTGTCAGCAGCTCGGTACACGCAGCCCACCGTGCACTTAAAGAACAACTCCATGAATGTCTCTGCGACGCCGCTCCACCGCGCGGGGAGCTGGCCGTCCCCGTGGGTTTGCCGTCCCCCGCCTTCGCCATCCCCCTGCGGCAAACGCTTTGGAAGCGGAGGGGGACAAACCCCGTCGCGGGGCTCCCAGCGCAGGGCGCATCCTGAATCCCACAGCCCTCCCGTGGCGGGGCGGGCAGAGCTGGGGGCGGTTCTGCTGGCCCCTACTAAAGGCAAGACCGCGGTGTCGTTCTGAGCCAATCCTGCAGATATTTAGGGCGTAATCCATGATTTGAAGGCACTGGAAGGCTTCCCAGTGGCTGGGGCCGGCGCGCGGGTCGGCCCGCAAAGACC
>NW_010416192.1:10062-10540 GCF_000710305.1 Buceros rhinoceros silvestris | reverse complement strand
ACAGCTGGCGGGAGGGGGGTTGCTCACCTACTGAAGTGTTTGCAGGATCGGGCTCCACCGGGTCACTTCTTCTAGAACCCATTTCAAGTGCAAAACTATAAAAGAAAGGGGAAAAAAAAAAAAGAAAGAAAAAGAAGAAGAGATAATTTGAGGTGTTAAAAACACAATGTTCTCAACGTGTAAATAGAGTCCAAATTGATTGTGACTGCAATTCAGTTAGTATTTAAAAGTAGAGAAATTGCACTTCCTGGAAGAAAGAGAGGGGGAAAAAAAAAGTAGTTAGTTAATTATCCTGTAAATTATTTAATTTTGGCAAGATGTATGTAATTTATATTTACACCTTATGTTAACTTTTCGCTATTTATTTAACTTTTTTATTTATTAATTTTATACTTATTTTAAACTGGACACCGCACCATAGAAAAGAAGATAAAAGAAGCAAAAAAAAAAGAGAGAAGTTAAAAATTAAAACTTTTGA
>NW_010416192.1:9242-9810 GCF_000710305.1 Buceros rhinoceros silvestris | reverse complement strand
GATAATTTTTTGGTTTGTTTTTTTGTGAGGGCAGAGGCACCGGGGCGGGGAAGAGAGACTTTTTCTGTTTTTCTTTTCTTTTTTTTTTCATTCATATTGTTTCAGGCACTGATAACAGGAAATGAAAAATTCTGTATTTATTATTTATTTAATATTTAAGTCGGGGAAAAAAAAGAAAATGAACTGTGCTCTTGTTGTATATTTATTTTGTCGTTTGTGTGTCGGTTACGTGATGACTGAGTACTTGTTTCTGTGAAGGAATACTGTTAATATTTAAATAATAAAGAGTCACATTGAAAGTTATAGCAGGCTACATGTTATTCTGTGAAAACAAATACTGTGATCTACTTTCCTCAGGAAATGTATTTTGCAGACAGAACTTCCTTATGTACTGGCAGGGGTGTTTCGTAATAAAACCCAGTTCTGTTTGTGACTTTAGTTCCTATGGTCTTTCTTCGAGCTGCTGCCAATGTCCCCGCCGGGTCCCCAGTGGGCTTTACTCTTGACCCCGCACCGTGGCTTGGAGGGGCAGTGTGTCCCCCTGGCTCCGGGGTGGGGGCCACGGGGG
>NW_010416192.1:513-9150 GCF_000710305.1 Buceros rhinoceros silvestris | reverse complement strand
TCGGGGCTGTGGCCAGGGAGCGGCCACCCCAAACCCACCTCTCCCCACCTGTTAAATAGGGGGATTTAGGGGGGAATTTGCTATCTCTGAAGGCTTTGAAGAATAAGGAGCCATCACCATCTGACCATGCAGGTGCTGAAAATCCTGCCAGTCCCATGAAGGGGAGAATCAAAAGTCCAAGCAGAGGTCCGTATTTTTGCAGTCGGTGGCTGGAGGCTGTTGGCCAAGGCAGGAGGGCTGCAGGCAGCGTTCCTCCAGTCGGTGGCTTCATCCTCCCACAGACAGTGTGCAGCAGAGGAGATGCCACCAGGAGCAGGGCAGGAGATGCCAGCCCTGGGACAGGACACAGAGATGGACATTTCCCCTCCTGGATTTACAAAAAAGTCTTGTCAAATGATCTCTGAGGTTTAGCTCAGAACGCTGGGAGATGGTTGCTGTCCTCGACAAGTTTTCCTCACTTCCTCATCTGCCCAGCCACGGTGTTCACATAAAACCTTCCTGGAAAAACGGAGCTTTTTGGTGGGCAGAAGTTTTGGAGCTGTGGCAACAAAGAGAATTTCTCACTGGTTTCTGTCGTCGTTCCTGAAGTTACTGACATTCAGTTTCGTGGAGCTGGAGCTTCCAAGGTGAAATAAGGTAAATCACATTAAGGGCATTTGGAGCTGCGTGAGCTGGGTCCAAGTGAAATTTCAGGTAGGTGCTTCACCAAGAAATTCAATTCTCTGATTAACTGAGCTGAACTTGCCTGACCATCCCCGTGCAGAGGCACAAGCGCTGCAGGGTTAAGGCAGGAGGTGGTGGCCTGAGGGTGGAAGGCAGAGTAAAATGGAGCCAAAAGGGTAAGAGCTGCAGCCAGAAAAACTTGGAGCAAAGTTTTGGGTAGAGAGATTTCTTAAAGCCCTTCCTCAAGTGTGTATGTGGTCATGGGTGTTACTGGAAGTTTTCTCTGTCTTCATGGAGGGTCTGCAAGCTGTCCTGGGGCAGGAGAAGTATCAGAGGCTTAGGCCAGGCTTGTGGGGCTGGTGGAGGAGAGGATGTCCCTCCTGGAGAGGCTGCAGGGCACGCTCTTGCTTTGTGCTGGTGGCTTTCCGGGGCTGGCTTTGCTGGACACAGCTTAGAGCTGCTGGGGTCGTGTCACCCCTGCAAAGGGCTGCACATCTTAAAAGGAGAAAACCAGGGAGACTTGTGCCATGGTTCACCTGAACCAGCCGGCACGTTGTTCTTCTGAAGGGCACAGAATTGTCTTCTGGGGGGTTTCACTAGACTTCGCGGAGCAGTTCCTTGTGCCAATATTTGATGAAGATGACAGAGCTAATGGATGAACTCGCTTGTCCTTTCTTAACGAACTGGCGGAGCCGCGTAATGGAGCACTTAGCTGCGTGTGAAACGGCAGCTGGGGGAGCCATCGCCGTGAGATGTTATCTTCTCTGAACTGGCGTCCCGTATCGCCGGCAAGGGAATTGAGTCGGTTTAAGATGGTACGCTGTCAGTTTATAGGTGTGCTTCGGAGAGCTCTTAAGCCTTCTCCAACATGTGTAGGGTGAGAGCTGAAGGGCGGAGGAGAGCAGGTCTTCTGCTTCAAGGATGCAAGGGAAAAGATACTTGTCAGCAGATGTTTTTTTCTAAACACATCAATAAATCTCTGACCAACAAGGGCATGGTTTGGTTGCATTGATGCCACTGTTAATTGTTACAAGCTGCTAACGACTCATCTCTCCATTCTCCTGCTCAAGTGGTACCTTCCACTTGTCCATGTGAAGAGCTGAGAGCTAAGAGCTCTGGCAATGGCTTTTGGGCAGAAAGAGGTTTCCTTCCCAGGCTCTTGCAGTCTCACAGCTCACTCCATCTCACCCTGCTCCCAAGCCCGAGGGGTCCTGAAAAGCACACCGCTGAGTGGTCAGGAAGGGTTGTCTCATTCTCCATCAGGTTATTACTGGGGAGAGAAAGCACCTTTGCGTTTCAGAGATGCCATTTGCCATCCAATTCACCCCCCTCGAGCCACAGGAAGATGGTGCTGAGGTTGGGGATGGGCTGGAGCTGACAGTGCAGCCAATAGAGCAGCCCCTGGCTGGAAACTGCTCCCTCCCAACCAGCACTCAGCACAGCTTGGCTGGAGGAAAGGCTCTGGCTCGCACTTGTTCACACACTCAATTCTCCTACGCTTTTATGAGAAGATATATCCTGAAACGACCTTCCGCTTCGTACAGAAGGGCTCCTGGGATTGAGGCTGTAGGAGAGCAGGCAGATGATGCATTCTTCAGACAAATAGCTCTCGTTATTCCCAGCGCCTTCATCCCCATCTTTCAGCGGGATGAATAAATCACCAATTGTTGTAAAAATGGTAGTATCAGATTTAAAGACAGCTTGGACCCTGTCAACAAGGAAGTATAACACCCATTAAAGCCTGCTTTCATTTCTGGAACTGCAACACTCTTTTGTCTGAATGTCAGTGACTATCTGTGATGATCTGGAGAAACACAAAGGGATCGAGCAAGGACACGTGCTCTGCCTGAGCTCCAGGGCTAGCACCAACAGCTGGACCACCCAGGAGGACCTGTCCATGCTGAGATATGACATCTGACCGCACAGCACCGTGACTGTGGTTAACTCCAGGATGCCCTTATTGAAGCCAGGATGTGCCAAAACTTTTCCTTGCCTCTTCTTTACTTTCAGCGAATCCCAGAGACCTCCCAAACTGAGCAGGGGGTGGACTCAAACAGGGGCGAACCTGGCCTTAGCACCACAGGGGAGTTAGTTTTGACCTGGAACTCATCAAGTCCAAGACCAAGGATCAATTCCTCCAGTTCTGCCATTTGCCAGAGGAGTCCTTCTCAGACTACAACATTTAATAATCCAGCCCCACAAGCTGAGGCTGTTTAGCAATTAAATACCGTAAATCCAGAAGCTAGATTAATAAACAGTCTAGTCTGTCTAGAGCAGTCTACGGGATGGAGAGATAAAACTGTAAAATATTTATTGCTGGCTTGGGGATGAAGTCATTAATTTAATAACTACCCATTGCTTTGCTTCTTACAGTTGTTAGCAGTCTGAAGGTTACAGAAGATTAGGTGGGAAACTTACTGCCTCCCCGCTGAGAGGAGCCTTTCCCATGAAAGCCAGAGCCCAGCTCCCATCTGTCACCCCATTACGTTCGGAGGTGGTGAATATATTAGCGTGCCGCTTACCCAAACAAAACAAAACAAAATTTCTGCCGGCCACATGGCAATCCTCCACAGAATCTAATGAGGACACTGCCCTTTGTGCACGGGGCCATGTTCAACAGCTGTAGAGATGAAGGCAGGAGGAACTTCATCGGTGCTCACCGCTGGCTCACAATGTGGTTCCCACAGTGAGCCCGGCCCCAGCAACATTGTGAGGGCAAGCGCGTTCCGGGACCGATGCTTCGGCTGCCTCTTGTCCTGAGAGGTCGGGAGCGTTGTCAGAGCCTCCCTCGTCTGTGATTTCTCAGTAGGTCTTTACATTTTCCGGAGAGGGAACATGGGTATTAGGTCAGTCCCTGCTGTGAGCTGATATTGGGGAACATCCAGGACTTAGATTTGCACATCGTCTTTACAGCGATTATGGATGGAGTCCCCTGACGAGCGTGTTCCCCTGCTGACAACTACAATTTGCAGCAATGCTGCAGCAAAAGTCCTTGTGGTGGAGAGTGAGGGAGGGCGTCTGTGCGCCCTTGGCATATCTTGTCATTGGTTTCATCCAGGGACAGCAAAGAGCTGTCACCTGAATGACGTGCAGAGGGGGTAGGGTTTGAGCAGGAGGCAGAGTGTGATGTGGGACGTGCCGCCCACCAGCCCCGCTGCTGAGAGGCTGAGCACTGTTAATCCTCCCTGACGACCACACTGACAGTGGAGGAAATCAAATTTTCTAAATAATTTAGTCGACTCTTTAGCCTGCTTTGTAAAATAAATAAAATAAAAATGGGCATGTACTCAACGCAGACAAGGGCGACGCTGGGTCTCCGGGTACAGGAGGTGAGAAGCTCTGTACAGGAGGAGCCACTGTGATGTCTTGGCCAGGCCTTTGCACCATGGTTTGACAACATCAGGCTGCGTTTTAGCAGAGTGAGATTTTGGTGGCACCGTAAGCCAAAGGGTAGGGAGGAGAGGGAAAGAAAGACAAGAAATGCTTGTGAATCCGAGAGGCTTCTTCAGCGCTGAATGGCACGACAGACCTCCAAGATATTCCTGGCATCACCAGAAAGTAACAGAAACATTTCTGCAGAGCGTTAACCTCAATTTTCCCCTCACAACAGACTCATTTGCAACTGTCAGCACAAGTATATTTGTCCCGACCATGCTGTGCTCCAGCACACACGCAGCGCGGGCAGGGCTAGCTGCAGAGGCCCTACCCAGTATCATGTCATCGCGCCACCCTTTCGTTTTTCTTATCAACGCCACCACTCAGTTCCACTCCTTATTCCCAGCCGTTATCACAATGAGCCAAGAAAGTGCAGAGCATCAGCCAGGAGAGAGAAAAAAAAACAGGTGAAATTCTGATGTTGTCAGCTAAACTAGTTTCTGCCCACAAAGCAGCTGAATCTTGGTGATTTAGTTGCCAAATTTTGCATTTGGTCCCTCTCCCCCATCCCTCCTCTCTGCTACGAGCTTGAAGTGGAGTCCTGACACTGTGGCGCGTTAATAGAATTAGTCTCCTGCTATAAACTGTTCACTGGGGCTTGTTAGCTCAATTGTTGATGCTAAATTCTTATCAGAGCCACCTAAAAGAGCATTCATCAAGAAAGGCTGAACTCCTTGCCTGGGTCACAGAAATTTAATTAAACCCCAAGTAAAACTGGAAAATCATTTTGAAAAGAGAAGAGACAAATGCAAAATGCTTTTCATCCTTCGACTCGGTATCCTCGTCGTTCAAACCCTCAGCCACGATTTCAAAGAGACCTTTGCCAGAGCAAAAGGCTGAGTGAAACATAGACAAGGCTTCTCCCAGGGCCTCCTGAGGCGCATCCAAGGTAAAGGAGACATGGAACCCACCGATCACGGCCTGCTGAGGAGTGGGACCCGCAACGCGGAGGAGCAAAATGCTCTTCCAAGTAAAAGAGCAATCACCTTGTGTAAGGTTCTGTCACAGTTATTGGTTTGTTTTCCATTCGCTTGTGCAAAAAGAGTCATGCAACAAACCATCTATTCTGCAGACGTAGAGAAATACTAGCGCCGGCGTCGTCAAGACCTCGTGTGGGATTTTGAGTGTAGTGCTGGGAGCTCTCTCTGGAAAAGGAGAAGATGAAGTTATCCTTGAGAGGTGCAGGCAAGGACCTGCGGGGCGATTAGCAGCACGGAGAACCTGTCTTAGGAGAGGGGATTAAAAGAGCTTGGCTTGTTTAACCTAGAAAAACAAAGGTTAAGAGGGGATATGATTACTCGTCATAAATACGTTCAGTGTGGGAGGAAGGGGAATGATATAAGTTAGTGGATAATTTGGGGAGGAGATAAAATAAGGCGCGTCTTGGCCAGGAATAAATTTCCACTGGAGATTTTTTTTTTTTGCTGGGGGAGGGAGGTGTCGGAAAGGACCTCCAGGGCAGGACGGCTGAGCCCTCGTGGTTTGTAAGGGGAGATGGACAAACGTGGCTGGCACAGCCCGATAGGCGAGTCTGGAGGTGGGACAAGGACAAGGACTGGCCAAGCCAAAGCGCTGGTAGGAGCAGGAAAATGAGACATGGCTACCGTCGAGTTGTGTTTTTATTATTCACGAATCCCTAAAATCCATTGGGTTTATTTAATCCATGAATCACTTGAAAGATTCAAGAATCATTTATTTTCCCCCATAAATATGAAAAAACTTGATTTTTGAGATTTCGTGTTTAGCAAACGTCTCTTAAATCATGGCAGATGGGCCATAATGAGGCAGGAGTGAGCCAGGACACGGAGCGGGTCTCACCCATGCTCCTGGCAGCCCCGAGAAGAGACGAAGCACCTCGGTGCTGCGTGTCCCCAGGGGCAGGGAGCTCTGGAGACGCTTCCTCCTGCTCTCAGCCAGGCTGCACCATCTCCCGGCTGCTGCTTTCCTTTGACACCACAGTTAAGCGAGATGAATCCAGGTCTCTGCGAGTGCCTTTTCCCAGCGGCAGTGGTTACACACGGTGCAATACGGTGGAAATCAAGACCTATGTTCTCCCTCTCGCTTCAGCAATTACTCTCAGAGCCCTTTGATGAGGTGAGGCAAGCGGAGAGCTTCAGGAACTGCACACACGTATATACCCTCCGTGATTGATACCTCAAGTGATTTGCTGCCAGTGCGTTAGGAGTAACACAAGTGTCAGTGTCTGCGTGTATAGTTACGTGTGTGGGTGTGTATTCACACACATTTCAGGCTTCTGAAAGTGTGTATTGTGCAAAATAAAACCAAAATTAAATGGTGAAAACATAACCCCAGGGTTTAATGCTCCTCTAGCTCTTCATTTATGTGAGCCATCCTGTCACTCACAAATTGCCCCCTGGACTTAAACAGCTGCTGGTATGGCAAGGTCGCAGATCAGGCAGCCTGAGCAGGAAAAAAAAACCCAAATCATTTTTACTATTTGCTCTTTCAAAGAAATAAAAACATGCCATTTTAACTGAGCATCGCTAAGATGGGCTTCAGAAGATAATTCGTGCTGCCTGGTGTTTTAAAAATGTTTATAAAACAAAATGTTTTTCTTAAAAAGGAAGGAGGAAACTGTAAAACACAGGGGAATAAAGAGGAGGAAAAGCAAGGAAAAGCCTGGTTTCAGCTCGTCCTCACGGAAGTGGCTCGTTCTCAGCAATTAATCTCGAAGGATGGCGAGCTGATTCTTGCCGGTAAGACCTCAGAGCTGGGGGTTGCGGACAGCAGAGCCAGAGATCGCACTTGCCGGGTTCCAGCCCAGGAGAAGGAGCTGCGGAGCAGCCTCCAAAGCCGGCAGCAAGGGCTGTTCTGCTGGAGACACCTGGTGGCACAGGGCTGAGAAAAAGAGGAGCGCCGGGATGCAACCAGGGCCAGCGGGCGCTGCTTGCCCCAGCCCGCCCTGCTGCTCCTGCTCCCCCCCACCCCTGCTGCTGCCACCTCTCCGCCTGCAGCTGCTCTAGCAACCACGGGAAATCTTTTACCCAGCTTTTATTCTACCGATTTTTGCCCCAAAAAATAACCCAACTGCTCTTTTTCGAGCAGCTCGAGTAGCAAGGGGAGCAGGTGAAGGGAATCACCCGTGTGAGGAGTTTGTTCTGCGGCTGCAGATCTCCCCGGCGCTGCCATCGCGCTCGAGCCGTTCGGCACCGAACAAGACGAGGCGAGTGCGATCGCCACGTCCTGTTTCGGCGGAATCAGCAAAGAGGAGCTCTAGCGCTCGCCCCCCAGAACAATCCCACTCTCCCCAGCAGCTGGCTGCTGCCAAAGGAAAGTGCAGACATCTACAGTATTACCCCTGTTTGCAGAGTCGGCTGTTATCATGGTAATGAAGGGAGCTGAGATAATCACCTTAAAGCATCACTCCATCTCGGCTGCTGATTCACTTTCTCCTATTTGAGTCTCATTTACTAGCGTAATTCTCTTTTTTTTTTCCACCACGGGCTTGTTGTGCCTGGAAGGAGAGCAATCTGTTTTCACAATTCAAATCCGAACAGCTTAAATCAAGACTCTTGTCTAGATGTGGTTATTCCTCCTCATTTTGTCGCTGCACAGAATTTCAAGTCCTGGATCTAAGGCCAGTCCAGACAATTTTGTTCGATCTGCAGCCTTAACTGTCACACAGACCACGCGGCCTCGGCCAGTGCCATTTGACCCCAGTGGGTCATTTATGGATGAAGGCAGAGATGCGCTTTAACGTCTCTCAGTCTGAGACAGGTGACAGGAGCCACCTTTGCCCCATGTCGGGCCCTGCCATGTTGGTTACAACCACTGGTGAGTGAAATCTAAATTAGGCGCCTCTCACTCAGCCAGATCATGACAGGGACAGGGAGGCCTCCACTGCACGAATGACGAGTCAGATGCTGTGGCGGCCTCGCACTCCTCCCTGTCTCCTTCAAGCCCCAGCCCCCGGAGTCAGGTGAATATGCATCTCATTTCCTTCTGAGCAAATTTATATCTGGCATTTATGGTTGCAGCAAAAAAAAAAAAAAGTTGGATGCTCACAGTCTTAAAACACAGGATATCAATTAGCTCCCAGTGCTCTGTTTTTTTCCTAGGTTCCCATGATTTTTTCCCCAAGGCTGACTAATATCGGAACATCTGGTGCTGGCCACGCTTCACACAGGAGGTTCAGCCACAGCGCGAGGACTGTGTGTGCCAGCTGGAGACTGGCACCCCCAGGCTGCTCTGTGCACCCGCTCCTGCACCCCGGGAAGCCCCGATCCCACCCGGAGCCGGGACAATGTGCTGTCACAGCAGGGATCGCTGCGGAGGTGTCCTGCGTGGGATGAGGACTGGGAGAACTGGAGGAGCTTGGTGTTGAGATGAAGGAGCAGGTGTGGAAACGCAGCCTTGTGCTGGGAGCCAGAAATGAGGGCAGGGTGAGGGGGCCGGGGCTGTGGGAAGGCAGCCACACTGGAATGGGAGGTGTTCCCAGGTGTTGTGCAATGGGACAGGCAGGGAGAGAAGAGAGGTCTAGCCAGCAGGTAGTCCAGGTCCGTATTCAGGCTGGATCTG
>NW_010416192.1:0-310 GCF_000710305.1 Buceros rhinoceros silvestris | reverse complement strand
TTTCCGCCCAGCCGATAACCCTGTGCTGCCGGCCCAGGCCGTATTTCACCCTGATCTGTTGACTCCATCTGCATTCAGCTCCGATCTGCAGCTCCAGCCCACGTTCAGGCCCAGCCCGTTGACCTGGGCTGTATTTAAACCCGGTTCGTCCTTAGGGCCACCCTGTAGTCAGCTCCGACCCCGCAGGCCCAGTGCGTTGGCCCGGCTGGCGCTGAGGCCTGCTCTGCAGGCCCCACACGCAGGCCCTGTCAGGAGGCCCCACAGACAGCACCGGTCTGCACCCAGGCCGCAGGGCTGCCCGCGGGGAGCG
>NW_010416191.1:0-5593 GCF_000710305.1 Buceros rhinoceros silvestris | reverse complement strand
ATATATTATAGCAAGTAGATATCAGAGAAGTTGGTTTCTTCTTCAGGACGTATCATGCATCTGGCAAGCATTCTTCTAGATAGTTCTTATTTTCTGACTTTTTGACAGATCAGACTTGTGAATGAATTTGTCTGTGGTTTCCATGTTGTAACCTGGAAAACACAGAAAAAAAGGAAAAAATATGAAAACAAAACTGCAGCTTTACTTTCCATTTCATTTTACTGAATTAATTTCAGTGCTTTGCATTTATGATACAAAATGTATTATTATCATATTTTTAGTAAGATTTTAATTGAGACACATTTTTCATAGTGATATTGTACTAAACCATCTGGGTTTTCACAAAATGTTTTGCTTGCAAAGTGCTGCCAGGTTTAGCTGAAAAATTAACAAAGAATTAGCTTGTTGCTGAGTTCCTAGATGCATATTCATTTCTGTTATATATGAAAAACTGTTTCTCAAGTAGGAGTTTCACCACTGCTTCCATAAATCAGGATTTCACTCCTTTATAAGGTAATGGTCATATACAGATTTGTAAATTGTCTTTTCCCACTGTAAGATCACCTTATAGTGGGGTGTCCTGTTTGGGCAGTTAGAATTGCATCAGTATCTAAATAATATTAACATTGTTCTAAACACTGAATTCTTGAGCCTGCAGCTGGTCAGAAACACCACTAGTGACAGTCTTGCAAACAGATCTTTTTGGTTTACGACATCTATGATTCCGAAACCTAACAATGTAACTGAAAGAATAGCACTGATTTAATTCTGCTGGGAGCCTATCGGCAGACCTCAAAACCCAGAGCCCACACACAGCTCCCAGCCACCTGCACCACCCACTTGCCTCATGACTTATGAGTACCCAGGAGATGCGCCATCAGAAGACTCTTCACATCTTCGTGGGACTTGTTATGTACTCATTTTGCCACTCCATTTGCCTCACTGTGGTGCTGGGTGGATGCTGACACTACCACAGAGGAGGTGACAGGAGGGCAAGACTGGAGGTGGAAGGTGGAGGAGAAAGGAGCGCAAGAATGCTTGGTAGTGATAGCTGATCCTCAGCCGTGTTTTAAAGCACACTCTCCTTTCCAGCACTGAGGTCTTTACCAGACTATTTCCTTTCTCTTGATAGGCTCCAGATGGTTTAGGTGGCTTAGCAGCCACATCTGTAAGTTTCCTTCTCTGACATCAGTACATAGTCAACACAAGACTTTGTGTCTCATGAAATACTGCACTGTAGGTGCAACAAAAGTAATTCCAAACGAATAAAGCTCTATACATCTTGTAGTGCTTGTTTCATATTTAACTCAGTTAAAGGCCACAATTTAAATGTAAATGAAATAGCTAAACAATTTCCAGTCTGCTGATCCAGCATCTCTGGAGTTTAGGCCCAGCTTGTACACAGGGCTTTGATAGTAACCAGAAAGTACGTTTTGAAGCAGTGTGCCGGAATCACAGCAATTAAATAAAGCGGTGAATTAAAACTAACATCGGTAAGTGAAGACAAGTGAGAAACGATCAGCAAGTGGCAGAAGGTGAGATACATGTAAGGCAAAATGGAAACTGAAAGCTGCTACCAGAGGCTTGTGTCATTTGGGATACAGTGACTAACAGCCTAGTTTAGTCCCTGGACGTTGTTACGGAGGCACCCACAAAACAGACAGCAGCAGCTACCGGAAAAATTGGATTTATTACAGACAAATTTGCCTGGCACTTCGACTGTACAGGTTTGGATATCAGTTGGGGATTATTACTGCACAGCAAATTAACACAGAACTAAGGAATCTGTTCTAAGGAAAGATAGACCCGAAATACGCGCAGGCTCATTTAAAAAGGGGAGAATCTCTCACCTAATAATACCAAAAGGGGGGGTCGCTTACCAACGGCAGGGCAAACGGTCACTCAATTCCAGGGAGATACACTCGGTGGCGTTCCAGATCGAGGTATCGGAATGCCTCAGAAAGTAACCGAAAACCAGCGTCCCAGTTTCCAGGGAGAGTTCTCCCAGCTGCACACTCCCGTTGCTAGCGAACACCGACTTCCCGGCGGGAGGCCCCGTTTATTCCCTTGGTGGAGTGTGGTCAGAGTCAGGGGACACAGGCCGGATGTCGTTCACAGAAGCCCAGGCTTCCAGGCGACGGTGTCCCCCGGGCGCGGGGGACAGGCCTATTCTTCGTGCACGGCACCGAGAGAGGAGGAGAGGGGGCTGGGGTTGTACTGCCACAGGCGTGACCAGGGCTGAGAAAACAGGAGACTACCACTAGACTGATGTCACTCCCCTGTGGCACTGTGGTACACTAAGAGCAGCTCAGCCGCTCGGAGAAAAGACCTCCGGGTCTCTGTGGTTCCTTATGACCAGTAGTTCACCACTGTGTCAGAACAGCACACGATTTGAGGCAGGCCTGCGCTGCAGATGAGGAGGGGATTTGGTAACACCCAGAGCAGACCTAGATAGTTTTAATGTCTTCAGCTAGTGTGCCAGTGAGGGCTCAGCAGCACAGGCTGGTCCTGGGAAATCAAGAAGATGTTCTGTCCAACACGCCTCCACTGCTATTGCTGCTTGAACTAGCTCAGCTCTGCCTGCACAGATGGCCGTCATGCCTCTACTTGCAGCCTAGGCACGTTCTTCAAATATCTCCACGGGTGTATCAATGCGCTAACAACAGAATGAGGTAAACTGGATGGATCCAAAAAGTCACTGGGTCTTTCCAGTGACCCAGCCATATTTACTGCCCTGTAATGGCTTCAGGGTGAGTGAAGTCTATGATGTGTTTTCCATCTCTGATTTTTAAGATTTAGTAATATACAATACATGTCAGAAATAGAAAATACTGAATTATTAGATATGGCATCTCAGGTTTCCCCAGGCTATGTAAAAATTATATCAAAGTATGCTGTACTTCTCCAGCAGTCAGAGGAAAGTCTCAAGGCAAAATCAGCCCCTCTAATCTACTTTTCTATTTCCAGTATGTATTTTACAAATAACTTTTGCCTTATCAATTATTTTACAGATACTAACAGCAGTCTGTGATGCATTATTGAAAAGAAAGAAGACTGATCATCTGAAGCCTTATGTGTAGAAAGTGAACTGCTTAATTGGATGCTTCTCGCAGGCTGGCACAATTCAATTTAATTAATATTTAATGACAGTATAATGTAGCTATTTTTAACCAATAGCCGACTGCTGCAAAAAAAGGACAGCTTCACAAATACTGACCTTGAAATTCAATACAGTGCACTGCAAACTTAAAAAGTCACAAAACTGAAAACACTACCAAGCATCTACAAAGCAAGAAAAGTCCCCTGAAACTATTGTTACATAGTATTTTTTTTTGTCGGTTTGAGGACTAGCCACAGGAATATTAATAGTACTAAAAAATTCTATAAAATCTTGATTTTTGATTTAAGATTTATTAAGAACGACATCAAGTTTATGACCCAGTGGTATGATGATTTAATTGCTTATAAGACATTCCATTACATCTGTTTAAGTATGCATTTCTTAGAAGAAGAGTGGTTACCAAAATTAGACCAGTCAGAGGTTTTTCTCTGCATCCTTTCCATTTCATTTTCTCTCCTCATCCTCCTGTATTTCATCTTCTTCCCAAATTGGCCACACCCTCTTTTCACTTTCTCTCTCATTTTGGTTACATTACCAGCTAAAGACTGCTGCTCTCTTCAACCCAGGCATGGAAAGACACGGCACTGAAAAGCTCCAGACTGTTTGCAGAAAAACATGTGACCCCCACAAGTCCAAATGTTATTAGTAACAGCTGGATAGATAGTCTGCAGTTTGTCCAGGAGGAGGTGAGGTGTGAAGGAAACTACTGGATCTCAGGCCAGTTGGTGTTTACAGTCATTTTTCTACCCTGCATGCATGAAATGCCTCTGCTTCACTTCTGCACCTGCTGCAATCTCCATTTTTCCACACACACCCCCTCTCCCACCCCAGCATATTGGGTTTTCTAAGCCAGCCTTGACTCATTCATCTATGGTGATCAGCAGGAGTCAGCTCCCCGCATCTTCCTTCCTCCTCTCTGAAAGGCATAGCTAATGAGTACAACGCAAATAAAATTTTGTCTCAAAAATATTGTGAGAATGGGGGCTAAATGTAGAGAATGTAGGGCTAAAATGATAGCCAGGCAACTAATTCCCTCCTGATCACATCAGCTAGGGATGGAGATAGGTTAGTGTTAGATCCAGCAAGACTTTTCTGAACACAGGAATTGCTATCCTACTCTACTATTACGTGTGGCACAGTGTCACACCTATTAAGAACAAACCACAATCAGGTGTTTCAGAAGTGTAAAATTTTTGACAGTTAGGAAATGATTCATGCACTGGAAATTTTTTCTAACTCTTGATTTGTAGTGATTGGCATAATGTGCCCTGTATGTATTTATTCTAACTCAAAGATGAATGTTTTCTCAAGGCAAAGACCTTTCCAATACCGACTTTGACAGAATTAACTCTGTTCTTTACCTTCTAAAACTTGTTAATTTAAATGTAGTTCCTTTAGCCTGTTTATATCTCTCCTTATCCTTTATTATGAAAAATTATTATTTAAAATGCATAGTATACAATCACAGTTACTACTTCCTGTCCCTTCTTTTTCATAATCTAAGCCAACAAATCTTTTTTGTTTGCTGATACTTGACATTCTTACCATATTAATACTTTGAGAAATGACTATCAGAACTGGGTACAGCATTTCAGATGAGCATTTCTCTATGCATCCTGCTATATACAGAAGGGATATTTCCGCTGAATCATTCATGAATAGTTATTCATCTTTTCCTTCTTGATTAAATCCATTTAAAACCCAAGACGGTGGAACAGTGGTAGAACTATTTTTCCCTTTTGACTTTATAAGGATAGTTCTAAGCAATAACACCATTTGAAACTGTATCTCAAACCATTTTGTATTTTTTCCATTAGCATTTTAACACAATTTCATGTTATTTCAGATTACTCCTTCCAGCGCGTCTTGCTTTACCATCATTTCTTATCTACTCATCTAAGTCCAGTGGGTCTCTCTGAGGTGCTCCACAACTTTCTTTGATTTTGTCTAACTAATATAATTGTAATATATAATGTAGTAATATAATGTACAATTTGCAAAATCTGTCTCTTTACTGTTCATATACTTTTATCCAGTGACTGATTAATACATTAGGCAACATCACTTCTAGTGTGCCACAAAAGGACTTCTGCAATGCCAAACCCAGGAACCATTGCTTTGTTTGCAATCTCTTAGCCGATTTCTTATCTTAGACAGTCATACACCTCTGATCCTGTGAGCACCTGGTTTCCAGAATCAATAATTATATCTGGAAGTTATCTGTTGTTCACAGTTTGGATGGCTCAAAAAACAATTATCTGTGATGGTTTTTCTTTGCAGAAATAGTGAAGGTTTAGCCGTTGTATTTTGAATTTTATCATTGTTTTAAAATATGTATACGATCATTCAAAGGCAGCTAATTGAAATAAAATTTACCCCACACCTTCAAATAGTATTTATTATTATTTTACTGTCTTGAAAAATCTGTATTAGATCTGCTGAGATTAGTCTGTCTTTCTCATAATTCTTTTA
>NW_010416190.1:4625-12610 GCF_000710305.1 Buceros rhinoceros silvestris | reverse complement strand
GGCGGGAGCGGAATGGGCGCAGGGCTGGGGATGGAATCTGGCCGAGCCGTGCTCGGTCCGCCCACAGGGTTTGAGATCCCGTCATCGCAAAAAGCAGCCGGCAGATGAGACCATGAGTAATCGGCGAGATCGTACGGTGACACCAACACAGCTCGGGGTAGCCATCCAGAACGGGCTGGGGCTTTCAGTTTGCATTTTTAGACAGTATCTGCTTGCAACAGACAAGATGAAGCAGCTCGTGGCACCCTGCAGTTTGGCAAATGAAAACATAGACTCTGGTTTTGCTGTGCGTTAGCTTAAATGAATTCGAGGTCACCTGAAGCTTAGCTGCATTATTCTTACATTTCTTTAGTCCTGAGTCACATTGTGAGTAACACTGATTGTTGGAGAGCAATATGTCTTTACTCCTAGGAGTAAATCCATTTCTTATGGTGGAAACTTACCTTAATGGAAAAGAAGCACTAACTACACACTTCTTTCCAAGCCTTTCCTTGCAGCCAAGGAAAGCTTCTCTTTCCTGGAGCAGCTAAACATTATCCTCCTTTGTTATTCTGCAGCATTCCTTATAACAAATGTTCTTCAGCTGCGCAAGTAATGAACTCCACTGTTGCATTTTTTATATTTTGTTCATCTTTGAATCTTAAAAAAAACCCTTTCTCTGACCTGTTTTTTGTGTGTGGCGTAGGTGTGAGGATGCCATGCTTTTGCATTTGGTTATCCACAGGTCTTAGCTCCTAGATACCCACTTGGACTTAGTGCAAACCGGACTCTGCAAGCATTTTGCTGTAAATGAAAAGAATTTTCTTATCTGAAGTTGAAGGGAACCTGCCTGTTTAAAAGGTGCGGGGAACTGTTTACCACGGGCATTACCAGACGAAAGCTAAGAGGAGTTAAACTGTGTGGTCGTGAGACTATTGCATAATCAGAGTGGTTAGCCACAGACAGGGACAATTCCTCAGCTGCACAGGAGCTGTCAAATTGTATTTCTAAAGGTGAAGGTTCTATGAATGGAATGAAAGCTGGAACAAACATTCAGGCCTGTCTAAATGGGACTCTGTGAAAACCTTGAGTTCAGGGAAATCACAGCGAGTAAAATCTAAACGCCCTTCAATGCCAATACAAATTCCTTTGTGGTTCAGTGGGATCTGTATTTCACTTGCTGGTGTGTTCCAGCTTATCAGTAATATCTCATGCTTGGTTACTTTGGCCTCTGCTTTTGTGATTAATTATACTAGATCAATTTATAAACTTGTTCCTGAGGTGAGAAGAGGTTATTTTGCTTGAGTTTATTTTGAAGAGAAAATGTTGCTCCTGTGCCCACTGAGGTGTTGGTTCCTTCCCTTGAGAGTGTAGGAAAGGAGAAAGAGAAATTCAAGAAAGTCATGAGCTGCCTCACATTCGTAACTTTTCTCTGCTTGTGTAAGTGCTTCTGCTGGCTTTAAACAGACCTCACTGTGAACACAAATTTTCTCAACTGTTTTGAAGGCAGAGCTGTAATTCATGAAGGCTTATGTTTGTAGGTGTTCTGCTGGCATGATTAATCATGCAAATAATCCCAAGGGTCTTCTATGCTGGACTGCTCATGTGACTAATGAGAAAAAATATACAACACCTGTGTAGAAACCCATAGAAGCAGACTGACTGAGAGGCAGAGCCTCAGCAGAGATCATCTTTTGGTGTTCATCTGGCTTTCCTCGTGTCGGTGTAGGAGGCAAAGTGGGGCACTCAACATAATGCTGTTTGTTGCTCATGCCAGACCCCTGGCTCCTCCCAGAAAGTCTGCAGGGCTGTGAAATGCTGCCCATGTTGCAGCTGCAGAGGTGGGCTCTGATACAAGGATTAGCTGTTTACTTCTTTGATTATGTTTGGTTGCAGCCCAGATGTTCTTATTACACGTACCCTGTCTCCTCTTGCAATGTGTTTTACTGTCTTCAAGCAGCAGTTATAATATGCAGAAGTATCGGGAATATTCGAATGGGCCAGCTTTGCAGTCATATAGATGTCTGTTTCCTTAATACTGTTGAAGATACGACCAGTTGGCAAGCCAGGGTGTGTGTTGACCACAGGCAGGCACTTTAACTGGTTTGGTTTGGTTTTTTTTTTATTTATTTAGGTTGCTACAAAGCAGTATCATGAGACTAGTAACAGCTTAATTGTATTTGTGTAGGCACAAAATTATTTTGCAAAAATATTTTGTTCTCATGAAACTTTGTTTAAATGTACTCACCAGGGTGCCTAAAAGCTCTTTAATGAGAAATTAAAATTTATTTTTATACAATATGCATGTGATATGCAAAACGTGATAAGTGTTATTCATCAAGTCAAACTGCCTGTAGATGCTTGAAGGATTGCTCCTAAATGTAAGCAATGCATTTGAAGACCCAAGTTAAAAATAGTTGACTTGCTGTTTGCCTGCACCAAGGAGTTCTATTTTTGTCTTTTTTTGGTAGCTTGCACACAGGCAATTCTGGGGGATGTTACAGGCCTTCTCTGCAGCAGTCCAGCCCCTGGATTTGGGGGGACTGCTAAATCATTTTGGTTTGGTTAGCAACCCTATCTAAGGAGTCAAGGTTCTCCCTGTTTTCAATCAAGTGGATAGGGAAGGAGTAAGAAAGTTTCTTCTAACCTTTCAACATGTTATCAGCTCACTCTTTGAATAGTGACATGATTTCACTGTCATTTTCACAACTGTGCTAAGATTTAGTGGAAGTAGCAAACTTGAAACTTCCTTTCAACACTTGACTCTCCTTTGGTTTGTAGCTTTCCCCAGCAGTACTGAAAATAAACTTCATTGAGAGTTTGTTTAAAATGGTTTTGTCTATAAACATCAGTTTGATACGATTGATTAAAGTATCTCTTTAAAAGAAAAGACGTGCCACTATCTGGTAATATTTAGAGTTCGTGTGCTCTGCATGCTTTGTTGAACTGGAGCTGTATATAGACTGAATGTATTTCTCTTCCATTCTCATATATCCATATTTAAAGCTACATAAATCCTATGTTTAGAGCATGATATAAGCAAACCAGATTTTATATATTTGTATCTGTTCAATATATATATTAGTATGAAGTCTGTCCATGTAAAGCAGGCATATACAGTGTGGACACATGACTGATACCTCTTCAGAATGCTCTTGCTATTTTTGGAGTTGACAGGAATGTTCTGGTTTTGTAATCTGAAAGCAATTAAACCCAGTTAGGACTCTCTGAGATTATTTCTTTGTGTTTCTTGGATAGTACTTCTCGGTGGGATAAGCTTACTTCTGAAGGTCTGGACATTGATCCTAATCAAGCACCCTCTGGATGACCCTCTTGTGATTTCATCTGTGTTGCTACCTCCCGCAGCTGCTTGAATTTCCTTCTGCTTGCAGTTGAATTTAGCTGCTGTCTCTAGCTCTGTCTGCCAACTTGGAGGGTAATGTTCCTACCTGGCTTCCACAGGCTGGAATTTGCAGCCTTCCCAGTCTGCCCATCAATCATTCTTTTTTAAGACAGAGAAACTCATCCTAATAGCGAAACTTTTGAGGTGCAAAGGGCTGCTTCAAAGTGCAGCACTCACCTTTCCTGCTGCCTGGGGCCCAAGTCTGTGCCCTTGAAGCAGATATGAGTTTTGATATTGCCTCTAGTGCCCGTAGAGTCTATGTGTGACAGCAACATTGCATCGACAGGAGGGTGGAACTTCCCTCCACCTCCCATACACACCTTAATTTCCATGCTAGAAGTAGCAAAGTTGTGTGACCTCGTGACAGCAACATTGCATCGACAGGAGGGTGGAACTTCCCTCCACCTCCCATACACACCTTAATTTCCATGCTAGAAGTAGCAAAGTTGTGTGACCTCCTTCTCCATGAACAAACACACACACACACACACACACACACACACTTTCATATTCAATGTTTTGACTGGGATGACTTGTGTAAGGGAGGTGAGCAGAACTTGCCTCTCTTTCTCCCATGTGCCAGTGTCACTGCCCAGATAATTCCCTGTGTGTTGCCAGCAGCAGCAACAACAATTTTGAGTACGGACAGCTTTCTTCCAAAATACTATAGGTGATTAATCACATCAGAATGTGTACTTTGCAAGGTATAATTCATAATACATCTAAATATGAAATGGGATAATAAAAGTCTTTGGAGGGGAAAGAAAATCAAGAAACATGGATTAGAGAATTATCTTCAGAGAACCTGGAAACCGTTCCCCTCATTTGTATATGTAGGCATGTGAGTATCTGTAATTTGCACAAGGGTTGCACTCTATTGCTTATCAGGAATGTGTTTTGATAGCATTCTGATACTAGTTGTAATTAATTATTTGATGGAGAGCATTTCTTTTGTCCACAAGTAGATATCTATTCTATGATTGCGTAATGCTGTGGAATAGCATAGGTGTATTGCTTTCATGCCAAGATCATCTTCATCAACAAGATGCATATCTAAATAGAATGCATCACGGTCATTACCTTAATAAAATGAGTCATTCACACCAGCATTTTCATTCTTGAAATAGTTTGGTAAACCGATATATCCATTTGTCAATGGATAAAGCACACTGTGGAAGACAAATCTGTTTCTGTATAGACAAATAGTCTTCAGCAACTTTCCTGAATATTGTGCTTTATTTAGCACTTTATGAATGAGCTCACTAGTGAACACTTTAAGCATGTTTGCATGATCTGTGTCTTCATCAAGTTTTAACTAAAACTACATATGTTCAACTATTGTGAAGTCTATTCTGACTTAACAAAGTTTTTTATTTTAAATTAGACCATTATCTAAATATAAGAGTTTGTTCTGGAGGGGAGACAGAAAACCTGACTGCTTTATAGCTGACTCTGTGTGCAGTGGTCCTGTAACTATTGAGAAAAGGTAGAAATGGTACCACAAATTGCTCCAAACCCAGCATCCAAACTGAGGTCTCCGAGTAGCAATTTATTACTCAAAAACTTTCACATGAAAAATGTGTGTGAGCTCTGGGGAAATAAAAGGGAAATTTGAAACTGCACAGGCTGTCAGGCTCACGTCATGCGTGTCTATGCAGTAGATCATCAGCAGGTGATCAGAAAGTCAGAAAGAATTTGGGAAATATTGCATCCGTGGGGTGCTATGGTAGCTCCATGTTTCAAAGGCATTTTCTCACTTGCAGGCAAGAATCAGCTGCTTCAGGAAAGCATAAGGCACATCTGAAAATGTCAAACTCTGACAAAGACATGTCTGCTTTTCTGCATACCCTAGGCCTCTCAGGCATTCAGCCAGGCTAAATTCCTGAGGAAATAAAAACCTGAGCTCTTCAGTGTAAATTATTCCATATATTTTCTGTAACATTCTGAAACGGTTTCCCTAATATTCATTTTTTAAACACAGAGGTTTAGAAAGGAACATTCAGAAAGCCCTAATCTCTACATAGTACTGCATCTTTCGTCATGCTATCAATTCCTTTACAACAACAGTCAAAATTAATTATAATCCACCTGCTTTCTGACAAGAACAGTTGTCAGCTTTTTAGCAGTTTTGTGTATGTGTGTATATGCACTTTCTTTGTGTGAAAGAGCATTTGGGAGCCGAGCAGAGGGAGGGAATCTGATGCATAACAGGTGAATAGGAACTCAATTAGGTTTTGGTACAGCTGTCCAAAACATTCAGTCTTTCTTTTGAGGGCAGGGCACATACATGGTGACTGCATTCCTCTTTCTTCTCAGCTTTCACGTTTGCCAGTTCACTGTATGAGGCTGAACAGTTAATTCTACTGTACTCCTCCGATATTGGAAGATGTATAACCATGGGAAACATACCAACCCCAGACAGCAAATACTTTTTGATTCTGATTCCTTCCATTGGTGAACATCATCTGCCATTAAACGTGTTTTCGTTGAATCATCAGGCATTTAGAATTTTTCAGTATTGATTTTCAAAACAGCATTTATGTTTATAGTGATTTTTTTGTGTGTGTGAATTATTTTGAAGTGCAGAGTTTCATGACCAGCTGCTCTCAAGTGTTCTGCTTAAGAATCCAATACTGCATATTCTGGGAACAGAAGATGGGTATAGAAGAACCTTTGTAGTTCTTGCAGGGTATCTTAACTGACACATGTTGCTTGCTTCGTCCTAGAGGTGGGTGGCTTCTTTCACTGTGTGTATGAAAGTGAATCATCTCCAGTTTCTGCTGGCCTCTTTTTTTGGACCTCTTTTTGCGTTACTGCCACCTTTTGTTAGCATTTCAGAGTTGGGGGAGAGCATGCTGTGCAGAGAAGGATTGTGCTATTGGATGGACGTTATTTCATGATGATGAGCTTTATTTCTGCTGTTGGTGGGAGAATAATAGCGGTATCACATTATTACTACTTTTCAATAAATGCTTTCTTGGAGACACTGTAGATTAGTCTACTGTAGATTGGTCTACAGTGTCTGATCTGCAGTGCTGAAATCAAAAGCTTTGCCACAGCTGCTTCAGCCAGCAGTGAGGGAGGGCCCTTGGGGACCTTTGGCGGGATCCGGTCTCCATGCAACTCTGGCTGAGAGCAGAAGTTTATGAGCACTGGTCGTGAGTTTATTTATGACAGCTGGTTGTTGCCAGTGGTCCTCTGCAGGTCACACGTGTTTAAACTTAATCAGAGAGAACTTCTGCCCTTTCTCTTTCTTCTTACCTAAGAGTTTTGCTAAGCCCTACATGTGATTAGGGATTTTTTTTTTTCCTGATGTTTTCTGTAAGATGCATTGACTGTGTTGTGTCAGAAACCTAAAGCACCATGACCAAGGCGATTCTAAACATTTTGGACAAAACTGGTGATCTGTTAGGTTTTTGTAAGTATCCAAAATCCGGGTTTACATTAGAGTGTGTTCCTGCACTGAAGTAAGTGGCAAATCTTGCACTGACTTATGCTGACACAAAAAAAGCCCCTGAAGCTATTGTTGTAGTCCAGCCTAAATTGCATTGGAAAGTGGTTTGGCACTCTGGGATATTTCAGTGAATATTCTGAAACAATATTTCTCCATTGACATCTGGTAAATTGTAGAGCTGAAAGTTTCAGTATGTGTGTGTATTGAGATAGAAAACACTTTTGCAGTGACTTTTAAACCATATTTTTTGGCCCTCTTCATACACATTTCAATATGCCTCCTTCTAAAGACTGGTAATGCTTTAATAGAGCAAGCCAAGATGGAATATTAATATAATGCAAATTTTCTTTAGTTGAGATGTGATAACCTTCCCATTAACAGTGAGCTGATGAGTACAGTGGAAATGAGTACATGGTGAAATTACTGTGGTTGACAATCAAACCTTCTTGAAATTCCTTTTATTATACAGTTTGAATTTAAACCACAGTTAAACCATAATTTAAAATAAGACACAATAAAGTTTATTTAGGGAATATTTTCCAGTTTGAGAGAAGATTTTTGACAAGATTGAAGCTATGAACAGATGATTAATATTTTTTTCAATAACCGCTAATAGAATAATACCCTTCCAAGATGTGACTGATCTTTTGCTGAAGATTAAGACACTGTTATCAAGCTGTTAAATACATTTCTGGGGCCAAATCGAAGCATGCATAAATCTTAGCAAAAGTATCAACATTGATTTGAGAACAAAGGTACATCCTAAACACACAACATAGAAGAAAATCTTAAAAACTGCTGAATGGGTATGGGTATCAGGACATTTGATTTTTTTTTACTTTTTTTTTTTTTTTGTTGAAACATCCACATTGATAATTTGTTCCAGTGGTGGGACCTAGAAAATCCCTGTATCTTTAGGATTTTTTTTTTTTTTTTTTTTTTTTTTTTTTTAGTTAGTCCCGTTTCCTGTCAAGAAGTTGTAGGAGAAGCAGGGTAAGTGATTCTTAGGTGTCTTTGAAAATTTTTTGCTAAAGAAGCAAAAGCCAGGAATGGCCTGCACTGGCTGTGCGCCATGGAGTCGTTATGAACAATAATAACTTTAAGGTAGTTTATTACTGCAGTGCTCTGTCTGATTCATATAGGTTTCTG
>NW_010416190.1:0-4613 GCF_000710305.1 Buceros rhinoceros silvestris | reverse complement strand
TTGTTACGCTCTTTCTTCTTCAGCAAGTCTTGCTGTGTCCTGGAGGACCTTGTGGGAAGCACAAACAGCTTCCTCCCCACTGCTTAATGATTGTGGTTATACCTTTAATAAGATCAGAAACCACATAAAACCTAAAAGGGAATCTTAACACTTCTTTCTTCCTGATATGTAGGGAAAGCATGCAGTGGCTTGATGGTTGCTGTGCAGTTGAGTATCTCCATTCAGCTGGAGTGGGTTTTTGTCCATTTGTGGTAAATGAGGGTTTTGCCTTTGGGTTGGAGCCAAATTTTCAATCCTTTAATTTACTTGGGATTTTCTTTTGGCAGGACTGGATGTTCTGCTATATCTGTGAAAATGTCTGACTTTATTGACAAGTTATGAAGGTCAAGAGAAACATTCAGTTAGGTTTGCGTTCAGAGATGTTTTCAGAAGATGAATAGCCAGGGAGCCAAGGGAATAGAAGCAGTCCATTTACAAATGCAAATTAAATTTAAACCTTCTTCAGATTTTTAACTGTAACTGGCCATGCTTTTCATTTTCAATTCTGACTTCTTTTCATGTATAATTCCTGTTCTAGGAGACTAATTTTGTACTTGCTTCTGAAAATGTTGTCCAGACAGGGAAACACGAATACTCTCTTTGCAAGTACAGGCAAGATTGATACTTTTGCTCCTGCTAGTGATTTGCAGTAGTGATTTTATACTTCTGATTAGATTCACTGATTTTGAGATTTAAATTCATATGGAAAACTGTATTTATGGTCTAATGCTGTCTTAACTGCACACGCTTTCCCAATTCTGGGTCCCAGGAGACCTCTCAGATAAAAAAAAAAATCTGGAGTCAACTTTTAATCTCACTGTTACTGCGGGTTCAAAAGAAGTTTCTTACATACCTCAGAGTTGCCATTGTTTCTTAAACTTACATTATAGGATAGTAACTTATAGTAGACATTTATAAAACAAAAAATATACTGATAAAAATACTTTTTCTTTAAATTTCCTGTATTGTTGAGAGGCATTTGCTAGTTCTGCATACCTCAAGAAGTTCAATATTTGTGTTAATACCAAATAACTAGACTGCTGTATTGTGATATAGATGTCATAAATCCATTTGAAATTAATCTATGTAACTTGTAGGCATTACTCTGGACACTAAGAAGGCTCTTCTGACCATTCTCCAGTGTGTGACCATCTTTTGTCCAGTTCCTCTAGATAAATTAATTTGCCGTAGTGATTTAATGGTAAATAATGAACTTCAAAATGATGATATATCCCCACTACTTTTCACTTTTGTTTTTCTCAGCACGGCTATATGAGAAAGGATCATGTTCCCATTTTTAAAGACATGTTTATTTTCAGATTTTTTTTTGTTTTTTTCAATGGCAAAGCACTGAAGTTTAAAAAGCTTTTTTCCCCTCAGTATTTATTGCAAAGTTTGTGCAATTTATTTTTGTAAATGGCATATAATGTTTAGTAACCTGGCTAGCAGATAATGACAACAATCCATACAGAGAACTATGTAGAAGATCACATGGAAAACGGTTTAGCTGTCCCGTGTTATTCAAAACAGGCAAAACATAGGCAAACGTTACCAGGTTTATTAAATATGCATATCCTGAAACACTGACATGTGGGTATAGAAGTAGAGGAAACAAATCTAGAGCTTTTTTTAATACAGAAGAATGATACTAATTGATAACTATTTGCTGTGTAGGCAAATGTTTGGGATCCTTAGTTTCTCTTTATATATAGGGTGGTTTATCTGTAGCTCAAGGTCTATACTGCATTTTTTTCATTGCTTGTTTCTTTCAGGTTACAATTTTCAAATTGATTTTAGGTCCATTTTCCTGAAAAGTATTCTAGTTTCCTGTCTTCTATTTTGTGCCAGGCTGTTGTTCTCTTATGGATCTATAGTTTTGGTCTTTTTCTTAAGAGGAATAAAATTTCTTGTTCTTTTTACATTGCAGATAATGCCTAGTTTAATGTACTATATTGAATTTCTTTCCTCAAGCATAGGTTGGAAAGGTCTTTTGCTTTAGCAAACTGAGGCCTTCATTGTCCCTGAAAGTGGACAGGTTATGGTCTGTTGGTCTTCATCCTCCCCAGCAAGGACTTCGAGATTTTGAAGTTGCTTTGGTGATGGAGGTGTGTGTGTGTATATGTCATTGGCATTTCATCCACTGCTCACTGCAAGGTCATGTTTGTGGGTGAATTTGGGGTGGGGAGCATTTACACGACATGTCATTGTTATAATGAAATTTGAATCATGGTCCTTTGCAATATACCACCATCATCTGTGTCAACTTAAGACACGTTTGTATGTACAGGTACATTAGTCTGCTTACTTTTTAAAATCTTTTCCAGTTTCAAAGTGAGAGGAAAATGGCCAAAGCGTATCCAGGCAATTTGCACACAGAGATCATACTGGAGATGTTTGTTTCATCTTTGTTTCATTCACCTTGTTTGAAGGTGAATGTTATTAGTTTTACTTTTGCACTACCTACACGATGTGAAACAGAAGGTTTGAGATCAAAGTATTTTAGAAATCAAAATGAAGTATGATGTCAGGCTTTGTAGAATCAGACAGTAGCTGTATATTGATATTGATATTCTGGAATAGTCATCTGGAATAAGCCATAAAAACCTTACAGAGTGTTAAGGACAGGAAAAGATTAATGGTACAACATGGCCTTGACTTTTGGTAAGTTGGATGCAACTAAACAATATGTATTATTATACAGTGAGATTCAGGTCATAGCTTTTGAAAGAAGGACACGAGAGCAGGATTTAGAGTAGTCTGGAAACAGGATCTGTGGAAAGAAGTTACAGGTTATGAACTCTGGAAACACTAGAGGCTGCCCTGGCAGAAACTAAAAGGACATTCTTATGAAAATCTGTTGCTGTCTTGGGCTTCTTATCTGTAAACACCATGAAGTTTCCTCTTTCACACATCTAGTTTTTGTGTGAACCCTTGAAAATTAGACAGTAGAGATTTTGGAGAAGACCTACAAACCAAGATGAAGGATTGGAAATAAGAGTTGCAATCTATCTCTACAACAAGCTAAAGATGATCTAATTACTTCCTGTTAGAGGAAGATATTACTTGAAGATTTAAAAGCAAGACATTTTACACCCTCTGATTATCTCACAATTATTTTGCACACAGATCTCTGTGACAAGGCCTAGGGGCTGTCTGTGCAGTTCTTCAGAGTATGTACTGTTTGCCACTGTAGGGAGAAAATTTCTGTGACCACGGCCTCATTATAGTTCAGGCTGGCCAGCACTGTGAAGGACAACAAAAATATTGTTTTTAAATACATTAACTGCAAAAGGAGGATCAAATATAGTGTTGGTCCATTGCTTGATGAGGTCAGTCACCTCACAAATAGGGACGTATAAAAAGCAGAGGCATTTAATGCCTTCTTTGCCGCTGTCCTTGACACTGATGATGGGCCCTGGGACCCCCAGAGCCCTGCTCTGGAAGACCATGACTGGGGGGGTGATAAACTCCCAGCTAACTCTGAACTCTTTTGACCGCTGTCCTTGACACTGATGATGGGCCCTGGGACCCCCAGAGCCCTGCTCTGGAAGACCATAACTGGGGGGGTGATAAACTCCCAGCTGACTCTGAACTCCTTTGAGACTTGCTGCACAAGCTCTATGTGCATACATCTATGGGAGTCAGTGAAGTTTATCCCAGGATACTGAAACAGCCAGCTGATGCCATTGCAGGACCTCTCTCCATTATTCTTCTTGGGAGTTTGGAGAGGTCCCAGTCCACTGGAAGCTTTTAAAGGTTGTCCCAGTTTTCAAGAAGGAAAAGAAGGAAGGCCCTGTTAATTACAGGCCTGACAGTCTCACTTCAGTGCTTGGTAGAATTATGGAGAAGGTTATTCTGGGTGTAGATGAAAAACACTTGAGAAGCAATGCAGTGATTGGTCATATTCAGCATGGGTTCATGATGGTAAAGTTCTTCTTAACTAACTTCCTTTTATGACAAGGTGTCCCGGGTTCAACATGGAAGAACCGAATGCTCTCCTGTTGTCTGGCTTTCTTCTTCCCAGAGAGCTGTGGTTCTCCCAAGCTTCCGGGAAGGAGAACACGCCTCTTTGAATGAAGTCATAAAAGGGGGCGTGTTGAGAAGTTTTGACGCCATTTTGCCATCTTGCTTTCCCCCCTCTGCTCTATCTGCCCTCCTCTCTATCTTGTCCGTGCTGCGGCTCTCTCAGGTATGCCGCGCAGGACTCTTGAATCTTACGCCTCCGGGCTGGAAACCTTTATCAAGGAGAGAAAGACACGTCCATGACCTGCTATTTCCCTGAAGCAGTAAAAGACTCCTTCTGCAGAATGGGTAGAACCTTCTCTGTTTCTGCCGATTCCCGGCGGGGGTGGTGTATGAAGTCTGTTGCTGCCGATTCCCGGCGGGGGTGGTGTATGAACTGTTTTGCTGTGACGGATTGACCCAGCAGTACCCCTTGTCCCTGCGGCGGATGCAGCAGGCCCCTACGTGCAGCGGAATTTGAAGATATTCCCTTAAGACGCGACCAGGCCGGCCCGTGGCACAGATGTGTGTGTGGGAGACTGGGAAAAACTATCCTTGACAGAGAAGAGTTC
>NW_010416189.1:598-1364 GCF_000710305.1 Buceros rhinoceros silvestris | reverse complement strand
CCTGGGTTCAAGCCCCCTGCCAGCCCTCCCCGAACCGTGGGCCAAAGAACCGGCCCCGAGCAGCTCCAGCCCTGTCCCCTCACCCCTCGCGAGGAGTGTCCAAGCGGCCCTGCAGCGCCCAGGCTTTATGTGTGGCAAGAGGCTGCCCCGGCCGCCCAGGAGAGGTGCCCCGCTGCGCGCCCCTGGAGGGGATGGGGAGGAGGAAGCGGTGATGAAAATCCTCATTACCCCGTCCAGACTGGGACAATACGCTGGGGAAGCTGCGACCACGTGCTGACTTATCGGAGGAGCTCTCGGCCCCCCCTCGCAGTGCGTTTGCCCACTGGCAGGCTGGAACCGCAGGCGATCTCCCGCGCTGTTCTGCGGGGAGAGCTGCTTTTCCTTGCGGTGCAAAGGCTGCCTGTGCCCAATGGAAGGTGCTGCCGTGGGCTCCGTGAGGGGCTCCTCATCTGTGAGGGTCTTTTCTAGGAGGCACTCGCTGAAGCCCAGCTGACCTGTTGCCCATGGTGAGTTCCGAAAACTACGGGGCTGAGCCGTAGTTGAGCTGCAGCCGCGCTGTTCTGCGGGGAGAGCTGCTTTTCCTTGCGGTGCAAAGGCTGCCTGTGCCCAATGGAAGGTGCTGCCGTGGGCTCCGTGAGGGGCTCCTCATCTGTGAGGGTCTTTTCTAGGAGGCACTCGCTGAAGCCCAGCTGACCTGTTGCCCATGGTGAGTTCCGAAAACTACGGGGCTGAGCCGTAGTTGAGCTGCAGCTTCCCGTCGTGAGCT
>NW_010416189.1:0-408 GCF_000710305.1 Buceros rhinoceros silvestris | reverse complement strand
CAGGAGCCGGTAGCAGCTCTGTCCTCCCCGCCTGGCCCCCGCTGCCCCATGCAGTAGCTAAGCGGTTCTTGCGCTGTGTGTTACAGCAACTGAAACACCCCAACCTGGTGATGCGGGAGGTCTTCAGGAGGAAGAGGAAGCTGCATCTGGTCTTCGAGTACTGCGACCACACGGTTCTCCACGAGCTGGACAAGCACCCCCAGGGGTGAGTGGCCCGTCTCTCCCTGGGAGCTTTGAGCAGAGGAGCTGGGGGGGGGGTCTGTGCTGCTGCTCCGCAGTTTCCAGAGGAATTTCACTAATTACAGGAGAGGTTTCTCAGCCCGGTGCCCAGCTCTGTTCCCGTGGTTGAGCAATGACGTCCAAAAGAATTGCGTGTGGCCTGCGTGCGCTCCTGCACAGCGCTGCTCA
>NW_010416188.1:333-757 GCF_000710305.1 Buceros rhinoceros silvestris | reverse complement strand
ACTTCGTCAGTCTCTGGCCATATTCCCCCGCAAAGTTACAGAACCGTGAACTTCGTCAGTCTCTGGCCATATTCCCCCGCAAAGTTACAGAACCGTGACTTAAACACACTGACTCCCTCAACGCACAGACAAGAAATGCACAAACTGCTTTCAACAGAACACACAGACACCAAAGCATCCAGCAATTCATAAATCAATGTCAGTTGCCAGTCCAGAATCCAAAACCCAGAAATATCCACACAAAACAAGTTTCCAAAGCAGACCAGACTGATACCTATAGGCACTGGTAACCTGGTCACAGCCCCTGCACAGGACGTCTCCTGCGGCTTACGGGAACTTTCCAAACGACCGGTCCCAGACCAGACCAGATGTAATTGCTTCTTATCTTTATCCCTTGTACAAGGTGCGTTTTCCCAACGCTCCA
>NW_010416188.1:0-246 GCF_000710305.1 Buceros rhinoceros silvestris | reverse complement strand
CAGCCCAGACCAGACATAATTGCTTCTTATCTTTATCCCTTGTACAAGGTGCGTTTTCCCAACGCTCCAACATCCTCTCCTAAAGACGGTCTGGAGGGATGTTCCCCAGGACCCTTTTCCCCGTCCTGCTTACTTCCCTTAGGCCGATTATTTTATTACCCATTCGGATTTCCGAGACTTTCTCTGTCATTCCGTTCTTTTCGCTTCGTCCCTCCCTGGCTGCTTCCCTCGCGGGAAAAAGCAGAA
>NW_010416187.1:19302-21109 GCF_000710305.1 Buceros rhinoceros silvestris | reverse complement strand
GACGGGCGGCAGGCGGCGGGTTGCTGAGAGGGACCTACTGGGGTTTGCACGTTTGGTTACTTGGGACCAAGCGGGGATTTTGCAGCTGAAAACCAAACCTGCACCTCTTTCCTGCATGCTTTTCCTTCGCCCTCCTCTCCTGCTACATCCAAAGCCGGGGCTGTAAGCCCCCACGCGATGGCCCTCGGTGGCCTCTAAACCCTTCCAGTTCTCTGTCGGGATCCCTCACTTCTAGAGGCTGCAGGGCTAATGCACCCTCCCCGCGGCTGACACAGAGGGTGGCTGTTCCCAGCACCAACATCCCAGTTCAATGCCGCTCCTGCTGCACTTGGCCTTGGCTGCACCACCCACCGTCTCACGCTGGGGCGCTGGGTTTGAGCATCGCCAGCCAGGAACCACAGGTAAACCTGGGCTTGCCCAACCCCTCGGAGAAGGAGCAGAGCTGCAACGCGCTGTGTTTTCCACGGCTAAAAGGCTGGTCCTCAGCAGCAGCCAACTCGTGCTGAACTGGTTTCCAGTTTCACCCACTTTACTCATCCTCAGCCCTGCTGACACCACTGGGATATTCAACGTGAGCCCAACCCGCTGTGCCCCCGTGCTGGCTGCGCCCTACGCTAAGGTTGAACCCCTCGCTCGGATTCTGGGGTGTTTGGTCCAGTAACAACACACAAACCAGTAACACCCCCCACCACGCAGCGCTCCAGGGGTCTGGCCCTTCCTGCAAACGCCGACAGCAAAGCTCTGCAGTGGGAGCAGCACGGGGCAGCGCCGCCCACCCGCCTTCGCCGACTCCGTGTGAGCTCTGGAAGAACGAGATCAAGAGCAGCTCCTCGGCTCCTGCTGGTTTCTACGGGAAAAGGGATGCTGGGCTTCCCCGGGCGCTCAGCAGCAGCCTCAGAGAGGACGTTCGTTCCCCTTGTGCCACGCGTAGGTGATGTGGTAGCAACCTTCCTTCCTTCTGACTTAGAGGGAACACTGCTTTGATAAAAACCCTTGGACAGGTAAGACAAGAACCAAGACCACTGTACAGACCCACGGCACGACTAGCTAATAGTGAGGACCCAGCACTGACTCGCCACGGTAAGGAAATGGGACTGAATACATTTGCGACCACCCGGTTACGTGTGCGGCGCCGCAGGACTCGGTCTCTCGGCACACGGCCCTCGCCCCTCAGTACGCTGGCACTTGGTAACCCTTCGGGTTGGCGTCTAAGGTCTCGGTGAAGGGGGGGCTCTGGTAGGTCTCTGTGCTCTCCACGCCGCTGCCAGTGGGGTAGCCGGGGTACGCCGCGCTGGGGTCGGTGGCGAACTGGTCGGTGGCAAAGAGCGACATGTCCGTGCCCAGGCGGTATCTCTGCAGCGCCTTCACCGCCAGCGCGACCTGCCGCGAGGTGGAGGAGGGTTAGAGGGACAGCAACAACGTGGCCAGGACCCTGCATCCCCCAGGACCCTGTGTCCCCCCCAATCCTGCATTGCCCAGGACCCCATATCCCCCCAGAATCGCATGTCCCCCCAGGACCCTGCATCTCACGAGGCCCCTGCGTCCCCCAGGACTCTGTGTCCCCCCAGGATCCTGCATCCCCCCAGGACCCTGCATCCCCCCATCTCGCTGCAAAGCTCTGAGCTCACCGCAGCATCCCAGGCTGCTGCTGGCCCTGCTCCGTTACAGCTCAGAGCAAAACCAACCCCAAACCACAACCCCTAACGCTAAAGAAGCCATTTCTGTGGGGTGTGTTGACTCCCACACAGCTCTGCCTGGGCTGGGGGTCGCAGCCTGGGCTGAGGCACCGTTAGCACCAATAAACCCG
>NW_010416187.1:18903-19123 GCF_000710305.1 Buceros rhinoceros silvestris | reverse complement strand
GAGTCCGGGGCCAGTGAAATAGGTCAGTTCTGCCGAGACTCCTTCACCCTCTCCCAGGTTGCTGGTATTCAGGTCGCAAACGGCTGGAAATGCGGGCAGCAGCGCTCGCTCTTATTTCAGGAGGAGTCATTAACAATTCCATTATAAATGACAAGCTGGTGGGGGCAGGAAGAAACACCCACAGACCCTGAGAATGGCTCCCCAGCCCCAGCCCGGCACA
>NW_010416187.1:17994-18528 GCF_000710305.1 Buceros rhinoceros silvestris | reverse complement strand
CGCCGTCCGGTAATGGAGAAGAGCTGCGGTGGAGCTGGGATTAAAAGATTTATTCAGATAATAACAGAGCGGGGAGCAGTTAAACTGGTGGGGAACTGGAGCCAGGCGTGTGCTGGAAAGCCTCAGCCCGGCTTTTGCCCCAGTTCCTTTAAGGTGATGTGGAATTAGTGCTCATCGTGGGGGCACCGACTGGGGACAGCTGGAGAGGGAGTTAGTGCCATCCCTGCCCCTCCACGTTCAGCCTCCAGACCCTCTGAGTGGTGCAGACACCCCCAGGCACACATGGGGTCCAGCAGCTGCTGTCGAGCAGCCCCGCGGGGTTCTGCCCACCCGGCAAACACCCTTCCGTGCTGCCCTGGGGTAAAGGCAGGAGCAAAGGGCGTTTCTGCAAGCTCCTGCCTCCAGGACAGGCAGCGGAGGAGCCAGCCTGGCCTCCCCAAGCGTGAGCTGATGAGCCTGAGAGCTCCCCAAATCGCCCTGCCATCCCCTGAGACTGGCTCGCCGCCGTGGTTCATTCCCGGGGACTCCTTTTCT
>NW_010416187.1:16869-17865 GCF_000710305.1 Buceros rhinoceros silvestris | reverse complement strand
GGGCTGCTGAACAGGGGAAGTTCTGGGGGGGCCACACGTTTGCGATGGCAATGTGACTTTCCAGCCGCAGGAGAAGGGGAAGTCTGGA
Source organism: Buceros rhinoceros silvestris (assembly GCF_000710305.1). NCBI lineage: Eukaryota > Metazoa > Chordata > Aves > Bucerotiformes > Bucerotidae > Buceros > Buceros rhinoceros. Next base: position 17,777 of record NW_010416187.1, on the reverse strand, counting down.
ATTCCCCAGCGAGAGGGGACTGAGCTGATGCTTCCTGGGTCAGAAACCACAATTTGCATCTCTGTGTGTCTGGAGGGACCGCAGGTTCCTCAGCACAGCCCCTTGCTGCCCACCAGGATTCACTTCTCCAAAGGGAGCCTCGGCTCCCTCCCCCAGCTCAGCACTGAGCCCGAGAAGGTTTCAGTTCTCATCTCCCCACCTTGGCTCCGCAGCCGAACTCACCCAGACGATGATGGAGAAGAACGAGAAGGCGATGGCTGCCCGGGCGGCATCTGCTCCTTGGGAAACCCCTTTGCTCATCGTCGTCTGTTGCCACTGGTTTGCGAGGAAGCAGAAGGCTACGAACCACAGGAAGGACAAGAAACCTGGAGGAGAATGGAGCTGGTCAGTGCCAGCCCTGCTCTGCTGCGAGGAGCACAAACCCACTGCCCTCGAGATTTCCAGAGAGCAGCAGTGTTCCCGGGAGCCTGCGCCCACGGTGTGGCCCACACGGAGCTGTGTTAAAAGAGGCTGATTCGCAGTGGCCAGAAAAACAGGGCTGGAAGGAACCTTGAAGGGTCACCCAGTGTGTTGCTTGCCTGAAGTTCAGCTCCCCCTCATCTCAAAGACCTCACAGGGCCAGCAGACCCTCTCTGGACACGCAGTCCCCACAGCCTGCGGGATTTCAGCCTGCCCGCAGGCATCGAGGGGTGTGTGTCCACCCCAGAGCGTCAACCCACCGTTGCCTCTGCTCCCTGGACACCACCAGCTCTTACAAACTTCGGGCTGGACTGGCAAACCTCACCCAGGAGGAAGCCTGCACCCCTGGGAGCAGTGCCAGGCTGCTGGGCTGGTGCAGGAGACGGCGCTGGAGCTGCTCTGTGAAGGGTTTGGCCTTGGTCCTACCCAGGGACACAGCTGGAGAGCTC
>NW_010416187.1:16327-16782 GCF_000710305.1 Buceros rhinoceros silvestris | reverse complement strand
CCCAGGGACACAGCTGGAGAGCTCGGAAGCCACGGAACAACCACCAGGAGCGTGGACAGGCTGAGACTGATCCTTGCTGTGAGACATCACAAGAGCCCCCGCGCCACCAGCGCATCCCCTGAGCGCAGCAAATGAGCCAGTGCTCGTCGTGTGTCGAGCACAGGGCAGGGAGGTGGCAGGGCTGCCCATGGAGCCGAGAGGCACCCGGGCTTCGTGTGAGAGAGCTCTGCTCCTCCCCGCTGCCCTCCGCACGCTGCACTCCCGCTCTCAACCCCCCCGGGCTCTGCGGAACTCAGCAGGGATAATTCCTCACTGGAACCAGGAGACAGGGCTGCGGCTCCCCTCATGCCACCACCGGCCAGCAGCGCTGCCTGATGCCAGGATGCTCAGGAAACGGTCAAGCGCCACGAAGGTCCCCCCTCGCGCTGACCCTGGGTGTCAGCACAGGCGGGGGC
>NW_010416187.1:15863-16121 GCF_000710305.1 Buceros rhinoceros silvestris | reverse complement strand
CTTCGGCACAGCAGTGGGAGCAGCTCCACTGCCAGTCCTGTGGGGCAGCTGCTGCGAGCACAGCCTGACCGCAGGGACGGGAGAGGACCACAGAATGGTTCACGTTGGAAAAGCCCTTTGAGCTCCTCGAGTCCCCCCGTCCCCCAGCACCGCCAGGTCCCCCCGACCCCTGTCCCGCAGCAGCACCTCCACACGGCTGGGAAACCCCTCCAGGGACGGGGACTCCACCACTGCCCTGGGCAGCCTGGGCCAGCCCGG
>NW_010416187.1:12845-15834 GCF_000710305.1 Buceros rhinoceros silvestris | reverse complement strand
CAACCCCAATGGGACAGAAATGGCTTCTCAGGGACAACCTCAACCTCCCCTGGGACACTGGAGGCCGGTTCCTCTCATCCTGTCCCTTGCTCCTGGGGAGAAGAGACCGACCCCACCTCGCTGCACCCTCCTGTCAGGGAGTTGTCAGAGCCAGAAGGTCTCCCCGGAGCCTCCTTTGCTCCAGGCTCAACCCCCCCAGGTCCCTCAGTCTCTCCTCAGCGCATTGTGCTCCAGCCCCTGCCCCAGCTCCGCTGCCCTGCTCTGGACATGCTCCAGCCCCTCAATGTCCTTCTGGCAGTGAGGGGACAAACTGAACCCAGGATTTGAGGTGTGGCCTCCCCAGCGTCCCCAGTCCAGGGGCTGATCCCTGCCCTGCTCCTGCTGGCTGCAGCAGTGCTGGGACAAGCCAGGATGCCACTGGCCTTCTTGGCCACCTGGGCATGCTGCTGGCTCCTCTTCAGCCACTGGTGACCAAGATCCCCATCCAGCCTGACCAGATCCCTCAGTGCAGCCTCCCGACCCTCCAGCACATCCACACTCCCACCTAACTCGGTGTCACCTGGAAACTGACCCAGTTAACTCAAGGCCCTGCTGCCTCCAGCACTGCACTGTGCAGGTGGGTTTGGGGCTCCCAAGAGCTGGCACGGTTCTTCTGCCCCATCCTGAGCCCCTTGACCTGGAGCTCATTGCTGTGATCACGAGCAGTTGGGATGCCTTGGGCCAGCAGAGCCCATCCTCCGCTCGGCTGCCCTGGCAGCTGCCTGGCCAAGTTTGCAGCGGATGTTCTCCTTTTCCAGGCTCTTCTCTTCGCAAGTCTGAAGGTGATTTATCCAGCACAAGTGTCGCTGGTGGCTCTGTGGTCCCAGATGAAAACATCCATCATCACCTCCCTGCGCTCGCCTGTTGTTACGGATGTTCTCTCCTTGCTGGAAAGTTTCTTCCCACGGTGCTAGAGCAGCAGCATCCAGCCCTCGTTAGCTGGTGCCTACAGCCCGTCCGTGGGGCTCGGTGCTCGCAGCCCTGGGATTCGAGTGGAAGGGGAACATCCCACCCATCTGCTGGCTGATGCCGCGTGTTGCGGTGCGAGGCTGCTGCGATCCTCCTCGCCTTCCCCCTCGCGGCAGCCGTTCTCTGCCCCGCCAGGCGTGCGCGGAATGGTACCGCTCTCCATCGCTGCCTCCTTTCTCTTCTGCGCTTCTTGTGGTCGCGTCCACAGGCTTCAGCAACGAGCCGCACATGGTGGGTTCTGGCGCAGTTGGGGTTTGCCGCTCTGCCGAGCCTCTGCCGAGCAGGGGCTGTGCTCGGCCCTTGGCTGTGCAGCCCCCAGGGTCCATGTTGCTAAACCCACCCAGAGCAGCTCTGCTGCCGACGGAGCCTTCTTCTTACCCCGGGATCGAGAGGTGTGCTCCAGCTGCACCCCGCGTCTGGGCAGAGCCGTCCTGCTCCCTCGGCCATCCCCGCTGCAGCTTCGTGGTAGAGGACACATGAGCTGTTCCTTGCTGGTAAAACACGTCGGTCACTTACACGTGGGTCGTGTGGCTGGCAGGCTCTCCCTCGGCCATCCCCGCTGCAGCTTCGTGGTAGAGGACACATGAGCTGTTCCTTGCTGGTAAAACACGTCGGTCACTTACACGTGGGTCGTGTGGCTGCGAGTCTGTCACCCACACAGTGTCACCTCTCGGGGTCTGCGCGGAGCCGTCCTCCACAGCTCCCCTCCAGCCCGGCACTGCCTCGGGTCACGCCGCCTGGCACGTCTCCCCGCCAGCAGCTCCTCACCTTCCTGCTGCTCTCGGGCAGTCGCTGCTTCCCCCGCTTGATGAACCATGTCCTGCAGGACACCCCAGCAAATGCTGGGCTGGAATCCAGCTCGGTGCTGGTGTAAATGGGAGCGGTCAAGGCTCTCGCAGCAAAGTCCCCAGTGGCAGGGGAGCACATCTCCACCCCGTGCTGCTTTTCCCATCTCCTCTGAAGCCCGAATGCGGTGTGGCGCTGCTGGCACTGGCTCCCAGGGCTGGGTGCGGGTCCCTGGGCTCTGGCAGAGGGAATTGGTCAGCCTATTTTATCCCACTGCTGTTGCTGTGCCTCCACTTCCCTGAACTCACAGCTGCCCCAGACCTTTCTTCCAGCCCTGTGGGGTTTCAATGGCACATGAAGCCCCCACAGCTGCGGAGACTGCAGCCCTCCGTCCCCACCGTGCTGCTCCTCCTTGGCTGCAGCCAGGGCAGGCAGCACAGAACCTGCCTCGTAATTTGCCTCGTTTAACTACCCCCATGTTACTGACCCTGTAGACTCCACCTGCGGGACTCTCCTGCGCTGTCGCCTTCTCTTTCACTCCCCTCCAAGGATGGGATTCTTGGCTTCCTCTTGCTGCCTTTGCAGCTCCTCCATCCTTTCTCCCCAAGCGTGGTCTCTGCGTTATTGCTTAATATAAAAACCACATCTGGGAAGTGACTGGGTGAGGACCGAGGGTGCGAGGGAACGTTGCAAATCGGGTGGTGTGGGGGGGTGAGGAACGCAGGGTGCTTCTGTCCCCAGGTCACCCAGGGGCCTGATGTCGCCTGGCGGTTGCTGCCTCTGGGGGTGTGGAGGCAGTTAGTGAAAGTGTTAACCTACAACTTCCTCTTGAAGGACCGAGGGCTTGGGCACCGGCTCCAAGGCAGATCAGAGCCCCGAGCCCCGGGGAGGTGACACCAAGGTGCAGGCAGGGCCAAGGCAGGGTCACAGGCAGGGTCACAGGCAGGGCCACCGCACTGTGCAAACAGCGTTTGCGACTTTCTCCTCCATCTGCTCTTCCAGCTGCTCCTGTAGACGTGCCCCTGCCTGGCACCAGGCCGTAACGATGGATGGAACGCCTCTTCCCTGGCATTAGCACTCTGTTGTCTGCCGTTCCTACAGCCATAAGCATCTGCTGGCTCTCGCGGTGCTTTCTGGCAGCCTCCTGCTCCCCAGCGCCACGCAGGGTGCGGGGCTGGGACCCCACGAAGCCTCC
>NW_010416187.1:11554-12737 GCF_000710305.1 Buceros rhinoceros silvestris | reverse complement strand
GCACCCCAGTAAGCCGCCCCACGCCACTGGCAGCTCAGCATCCCGGTGACGTTTTACCATTTGTGGGTAGCGACAGCCACCCCCAGAGCACCCGCTCGCAGCTGACGCTGTAAGTACAGCAGGGTCTGGGTGCAGGCACCACCAGCCCCCCAAGGGACCGGGTCTGAGCGGGGGCTGGCTTCTGATTCACGCAGTCGGGGGCAGAGTCCCATCTCGAAGGAGCGCTCGCAGATGGTGAACAGGATCACAAATGAAAATCAGAGCAGGTGCAGAAACAAAAATGGTTCCCACCGAGCTCCCTGGGAGCTCTGGTCTCACACGCAAGCGTGTGTCCGTCCTCCAGGCTTCGGACAACGCCTGTTTCTGGAGGTGCTCTCCATGCCTGACCCCCTCTCCTCTGTTGTCAGCAATACCTGCCTTCCCCCTTCCCTTCCTCCTCCTCCTCTGGGAGCCAGGCAGAGCTGGTGTGGAGGGGGAAAGCTTGTCTCTGTGTGGCAAAACCTCCAGGAGGTCCTCGTGGGTGACAGCAGAGGCAATCCCAGCTGGACCGCTCTGGCTGAAGACACCCGTGGTGTCAGTACCGGGAAGGTCAGTGTCTCAGTCTCTCAGGACTGCAGAGGAAGGCAGTAGCTGCAGTACCCAGCGCAGCCGGTGCAGGTTCGGAGCTGTGGGTGATGTCATTTTAACTCCTGAAAACCCTCAGGAGACACTGGTGATAGAAGGGGCTCCGTGGCACGTTGGGCAGACCCTGTGTCATGGCTGTGACCCGTGCTCTGAGGTAGCATCCTGCCTAGGAGCGTGAGGGAGGAGGAGGTGCCCTGGATGGGGTGTTAAACAAACAGTCCTCCAGGACAAGTTCACCCTCTACAGACCAGAGGCTCAGCCTCGTCCTCTTGGAGACCCCCTGTGTCCGTTGGTGCCAGCCCTGCATGGCCCCAGAGCTTGTCCCTCGGCGTGCCCCTGCTCCCCACAGTTTCATCTCTGCTTTTTTGACTTCCACACACCGCAGTCTCCAGGAAAGTGCATTTTTGAGTGAGAAACTCCCGACTGAGGCTCACTCCTGGAGCACAGGAGGGCCACGCTCCCCGGTGCCCTGGCGTTTGCTCCCCGGGTACCCAGCGGTGGAAGCAGCATCTGGGGCAGCATCTCCTGCACCAAGACCTGCCCACGCACCCATACCCAC
>NW_010416187.1:10019-11462 GCF_000710305.1 Buceros rhinoceros silvestris | reverse complement strand
AAGCCCTGCCACAGGACCACTACCCACCACCCTCACCACACACTGGTCATCCCAGCTGCAGCGTGGGACTCCATGAGCTTAAAGGTCTTTTCCAACCCAAAGGACTCCGTGATCCTGTGATTTCCACAGGGTGTAGGAGCGGGTTTCTGCGTTGTTCCAAAACACATGTGCACCAAGTGAAAACAGACCCAGACGTAACCAATGAAGCAACATCAGCTTGAGCCAGAAACCGGAGATGTGTGAGGGTGAAAGCCCCGGCTGCTCTCTGAGATGCAGCCACCAAGCCTCCCTTCTCTGGGTGGCCTCACTGCCCCCAGCCCAGCGACGGTCTCTGGTTGCAGAAGTGACGAGCACAAGAGGGACACCTCACTGTCCACAGGCCACCACCCACCGGCTTCCTCGCTGCTGCCTCTGAGCTCACGGCTGGATGGCACAACCCATCTCCCAGCCCTGTCCTGCCCGGCTGAGGCACACGAGCTGTGCCACACTGAGGGAGGAGAGGACGTACGCATGGAGCTGCAGGGCACAGCAGCCACCGCGCACCTGCCCACGGAACCAGCACCGCCAGAGCACAGCAAAGCCAGAGACGTACCTGAAAAGCCGAGGTCCAGCAGGACGGCCCGTTTGCGGTCCTTCACGCTGCTGATCTGCTGGAAGTGGAGGTCCACGACGAAGAAGAAGATGCAGCCAAAGAAGGCGATGATGCCGATGGCGATGCCGTAGCTGCAGGCACTCTCGTTCTCGTTGAAGATGCAGAGCAGCTCGGTGTCATGGCTGTCCTTGTTCACGTAGCATTCGTTCACGATGGAGCCAAACACCACGATGGAGAAGATCTGCAGAAGGAAGGAGAAAACACAACTTGCTGCTGTTCACATTTAACTCTGTTTTCCAACAGCCATGTAATTGGATTCAATCCTGTCTTTGGCTCCATGGCAACATGGCATTTGCTAGACGGATCCCAGCTCTCGCCTGGTTGGTGGCCCAAAGCGATGGGCTGGTGGACGGTAGCTAGGTCCTCCTTCGCCGTGAGCCTGTCTGCCTTCCAGTGCCTTGGTTTGTAGGATATTTTAAGAGACGTTATTCTCCAGACAGGCTGGGGAAGGAAAAAATAAATAGAAGGGCCAGTCTTTCTGCTTGTGCTGCTCTGCTGTCAGGCTGCGCTCGATAAACCCCCCGTCTCACTGCGGAGCAGGGAGAAATGAAGTTACGGAGGATAATTGAGTTGCTGAGCAGGCTGAGCCCGGGAAGGGCAGGATGCCTGGTGGAGGGGGTACGGGATACGGCAGCGTGGGGAGGTGGGGAGCAGCTCACCTGGGCACAGCGGGGCAGGGGACAGGCTGCCCTGTGAATGACAGGGTCATTTTTTGCCTACTTTAGCAGGGGCTGAAGGATGCTGCATCCATCACCCAGTGACCTGGTTCTGGCCCTGCAAGATTCAGAAGG
>NW_010416187.1:9470-9919 GCF_000710305.1 Buceros rhinoceros silvestris | reverse complement strand
GGCAGGAGGGTGCCAGTGGCTGCCCAGGTCCCACCGCTGGGACCTGAAGGTGTTTCGCATCCCTGCGGGCAGGGAAGGAGCTGGACGGTAGCACACTGCTGGCTGCCTCAATGATGATGCTGCGTGCTAAAGCAGCTCCCTGATCCCTCCAAGGGCAGCAAGCGGAAGCTGCAGGACTGGCTGCAGTACCGTTCGCCCTGGAACCTGCTCTGAACGCTCTGCGCTGCTGGGTGGATCTCACAGCTGCGAGCAGGGAGGGGAGCGAGACCTGCAGAGACCCCTCCATCACGCTGTGAACCTCTGATGTGGTCCCTCGCCGGCAGCCCCAGCTCCCCGCATCCCTGCCCGCCCGCAGGGCACAGCTGGAGCCCACATATGCTGGCGGAGAGACAAGAGGCTCCTCCAGCAAGCCCCGGCATGGTGGCTGGCCCGGGGGAAGCGGGGGGCCG
>NW_010416187.1:6729-9353 GCF_000710305.1 Buceros rhinoceros silvestris | reverse complement strand
TGGTGGCTGCCCGGGAGCAGCCGGGGTCTCGGGGCAGCTCCCGCTCTTGGTGCCTCAATCCATCTGCTGCATAATGGCACGACACGAAGGCACGAGACCGAAGCAGGTGACAGACAGAGGCAGCAGCTGAAAAGCCACATGATGAACTGCAACCAGTGGCCTTTGGAACATCACCTGTGTCTCACGGCTGATGCCTGGCCACGGGCCACCTCCCCCAGCCCCACATTCCCCGAAGAGCAGCGATACCAGAGCTGGGTGGAATGGAGCAGAAGCCGCTACGAGGGAAGCGTTCAGAAAGCTCCAACCCCCTTTAACACAACATCATGACAGACATTTTCTCCCAAGCACTGGCCAAACATCTCGTTCCTGCTGGCCCCAGAGGATTTTGTTGGGATTTCTCTCCCCCAGACTGCTGCCAGTGCTGGGGTGAAGCTGGGCCAGAGCTTCTTCTGTCTGCAGCCATTTACAGGGTGGTGAGACCCTGGCCCAGGTTGCCCCGAGAGGGGGGAGTAGCCCCATCCCTGGCACCATCCCAGGTCAGGTTGGCCCTTGGGTCTCTGAGCCCCCTGCTCTGGGTGCAGATGTCCCTGCTCCCTGCAGGGGTGGGACTGGGTGAGCTTGAGAGGTCCCTTCACCCCAAACCAGCCTGTGATTCGACAAATACAAGCGTCCCATTGGCAAACACGTCTCAGACTGCCTCCACTAACTGCCTCCAGACTGGAGAAGAAAGAAGTGGATCTGCAAGGGACTGAACTCCTAAAATATGATGGGATTGGAGTGGGATAATGTTTTTCTCTGGAGGGTGTGATCTGAAACAGATGATGAGCAGAAGCTCCGGAGCACATCCTACCTCCGGGGTGGAGGAGCTCCTGCAAGCAACTACCCCAGCACCTAAAGCCTGGGACTTTGCCACCAGCTTCTCCTGCTGATACCTGCAAGCACATGATGGACGAGCAGCTCGTGCCATGCTCCCTCCCACCTCCAGAGACCCTCCAGCAGGACAGCCGCGGGCAGGGCTCATGTTTAAACCCCTTTAGCCAGGAGCTGCTAATGACAGCAGACTCCTGTCAGAACTTAGGCCAGCAGCAAGCTGGCCTGTGTCAGGCAGCGGAGAGGCTCTGAAACCTGCTTGTGAATTGATCTTGCATCCCTGAGCTACCTGAGGATGAGTCTCACCATGGGGTGAGGAGGAGAGCAGAGCTCACCCCAGCACCTGGCACGGCTGATGGTGGTGGATGGAGAGACAGTACGTGTGTCCCACAGACCTCTCCACGCTGGCGCAGGGTGATAATCATCCCACCCTCCTCTTCGAATTGAACCACAACCCGGGGTCCTGTCCCACAACCGCCCCGGCTCATCTCAGAGCCAAGCACCAGCCATGAGGTTGATGGCAACCCAAGTCACCGCTGGCATCTGCACCCTCTTCTCGCTTACAGGGTGCTTGGCTGTCGCCCGGTGATGGGCACATCAAAGCCCCAGCCATGAGGTTGATGGCAACCCAAGTCACCGCTGGCATCTGCACCCTCTTCTCGCTTACAGGGTGCTTGGCTGTCGCCCGGTGATGGGCACATCATCATCCTCACCATCATCAGCAGCAGCATGCGAAGAACAAGCAGGCTGCATTGTAAGAAAGAAACAACAACAAACAGCAATAATAATTTTCCCAGCGCTTTGGCAGCAGCTGTAATATCAGCAGTTGTAAAAATCTGTTCATAAATAATGCAAAATTGTTATTTACCATCAGAAATAGCAGCAGCATTTATAAAACAGGCCCTGGAAGAAATAATGTGATTCTGGAAAACATGAATAATTGAGACCCTCTGATTCCACAGGACCATTTCCCTTCGAGCCAGCGAACTTGTACTCGGCTTCTCCAGCAAGTGTTTTCCTCAGTCCTCCCAGGATTAACGACCTGGGTGGCTTCGCTGGGCTCTCGGGGGCCAGTGCACCCCCTCGGCCAGGGGCTGCCCGCAGCGTTTCAGTGCAGGCAACAGGGGACACGCGGCTTCTTCTCGGGAGCCAAAACAGGGACGAGCCGCAGGCACTGGGGAGATGAGCTCAAACCTGCCCAAACCTGCTGCTCAGGGAAAATGAGTCTTTCCATGGGTTTTCTCCTCCTTCCTCTGAGCTTGAAATTGTAGCTTTTCTTAAAAAAAAAAACCAAAAACCAGCTGGTGCTAGTAAAAAAAAAATTAAGATTAGATTTGACGTTGTCTGTCTAAGTATAGGTGAAAAAAAGGGTTTTTTAAGAAAATGTGGGTAGATGGGGGAAAATAAATCGCATATGGGTTTTTTTAAAGCTCATGCAAAACAAGCGCCATTTCCCAACGGCCTCCGGACCTGCCCTGCCTCAAACCCACAACAGTTCATCAGGGACCTGAAAGCAAAAATACAAGGTCAGATTTTCCACTCCGAGAGAGATTTTAGGCGTCCGAGCAGGGATGCAGAGATGATGCTCTCCAGAGGTGCTCCTCCCACTCCCACCTCCGGCTGCCCACCAGCTGGGTCCCCAGCCCCTCAGTCCCCATGCCCAGGGCTGTGACAGCACTGGGGACCAAGGGCCGAGGCGGCTGGCACGCACGGCCCACGGGCATCTGCCCCGCGGGCCGCTCCGGACCAAGACC
>NW_010416187.1:6231-6616 GCF_000710305.1 Buceros rhinoceros silvestris | reverse complement strand
CGCCCCGGGGAGCCGCTGCGTCCCAAGCCCGGCCACCCTCCTAGCGGGGCTCGTCCACAGCTCCCAGGCTTTGCGGAGGAGCCTGAGCGCTCACCGGAGACTCCACCTTCCAGCGGAACAACCCAACCCAACACGCAAGTTTTGCTCTCACTGGGTGAACTGGTGCGAGTCCCAGTGAGAAACCGGGATTGCCTCCAGCCATCCTGCCTGCTGCAGCCCTCGGATGACTCTGCCTGCAGCTCGGGGTCTCCTGGCCAGCAGACTGGGTGGCTCAGCCCTGCCTTTCCCGGACATCAGCAAGCCCCTGGCACATGGCAGCATAGCGCTCCTCTCCCCGCTGCGCTGCGCGGAGGGATGGGCAGGAGGAGCGGGTCTTCTGCCATCC